>NW_024720195.1:0-19070 GCF_018991925.1 Homarus americanus
TGTGAAGTGAGATGTAGTGAAGATTGTGAAGTGAGATGTAGTGAAGGTTGTGAAGTGAGATGTAGTGAAGATTGTGAAGTGAGATGTAGTGAAGATTGTGAAGTGAGATGTAGTGAAGATTGTGAAGTGAGATGTAGTGAAGATTTTGAAGTGAGATGTAGGGAAGATTGTGAAGTGAGATGTAGTGAAGATTGTGAAGTGAGATGTAGTGAAGATTGTGAAGTGAGATGTAGTGAAGATTGTGAAGTTAGATGTAGTGAAGATTGTGGAGTGAGATGTAGTGAAGATTGTGAAGTGAGATGTAGTGAAGATTGTGAAGTAAGATTATAAAGTAAACTGTAGTAATTGAGGTTAAACGAACGCCGGTTATTCTGTAGTGTATCCGTGTCTTGTTAACGTGGAACCAACATGGCGGTGGTTCTCAATATAGATACGTTATTTTGCCGGGAATTTCTGTCAAAACGAAATATGAATCAACCATATTTAGCCTAAATTAACCTAGCTGCTTTATTATATATTCTAAGGTGTTTAAGTTGGATAGATCAGATCAGGTTAGGTAAAGTCAGGTTGGGTTAGGTTATGTTAGTTTTGTTAATTTTGCCAGTTAGAGGCTAGTTTATTGTGCCCCCCATACTCATCCTGTGAGCGGTAGTGCAAAGAGATTACAAAGTGGTGTTAGATGAGGTAGGTGGTTAAGTTAAGTTTCAATAGGTTAGGTTAGATTACGTCAGGTTGGGTTAAGTTAGGTTAGGTAGGTAATAAGTAGATAGGTTACGGTCGGTAGGTGGGAAAGTTAGGTTAGGTAGGTAATAAGTAGATAGGTTACGGTCGGTAGGTGGGAAAGTTAGGTTTGATTAGGTTAGCTTATGTCAGACGGGGAGGTTAGGTTCGATTATGTCAGGTTAGGTTCGATTATGTCAGGTTAGGTTAGATTACGTCAGGTTATGTTAGATTATGTCAGGTTAGGTTAGATTATGTCACGTTAGGTTAGATTATGTCAGGTTAGGTTAGATTATGTCAGGTTAGGTTAGATTATGTCAGGTTAGGTTAGATTATGTCAGGTTAGGTTAGATTACGTCAGGTTAGGTTAGATTACGTCAGGTTAGGTTAGATTATGTCAGGTTAAGTTAGATTATATCAGGTTAGGTTAGATAATGTCAGGTTAGGTTAGATTATGTCAGGTTTGGTTAGATTATGTCAGGTTAGGTAAGTAGGTGGAGGTGGGTAAAAAAGGTTAGGTTAGGTCGGCAGGTTTTAGTGTAGGAGCTTAAGTAATCCCGTAAAAATTTCATGTTAATTTTTGACACCATACATCGTAATAATCCTTATAAACTCTGTTAAGGAACTGTGGTGTAATTTTTTCTGAACGGCTTATTATAAGTTTTATGCCATTAAAGAAGTTTTATCAAAGAGCGGCGTAATGAACCACAGACGTATTACCATTAACTCCTAAGTAACTTAAAACATGACTAATAACCTATGAACATGTAGTATTATATCATTACAATTTAACGTAATATATTATAAATGCTGTTATAATATCTTAAGTGTGTTACAAACATGGCTGCTCATATATGCCATCCTGTCTCTGGCAAAGAAGAGATTGCAGTAAGTAAAATTAATTGCTAAAGACAAATACCGGAAATTAAACATATACTTATTACCATTATCTGAAAAGCTTAGAACCACATTTTATATTTATTAAAAATTTGTAGTGTTATACATCATGTGTATACAAGTCACAAGTTATTATTTACGACATTGCTTCAGTCCTCGTCATCAGAGTCTTCTGTGTACAACAGATTCCTTCACCTTGTTAAGGCATTTCTCATCATCTGCTTGACAGTTACACATCTCGGTGCATGTCATGCTATTCTTTCTGATTCTTTCTGTATGAACATGACAATGATCCACATTTCCTGACGCCACATCCACATTTAACAAGTTCTGTGATTGCTTCTGGAGCTGGTGGTTGGTCTGATATTACTAGTATGAAACAGTCATTGTCAATCTTTCAGCCATGCTTTAATTGTGAAAGCATTTCACTGTCTGCATCACAAGACCACAAAAGAGCTTGATACCTTCCTCTCAATATATGATACTTTAGAGTTGCTGCAGTCGCTGGTAGTTCTCCAGCTTCTGCCTGCGTTATCTTGAAGAGATGCCATCTAAGTTTTGACAGTTTAGTGAAAGTCATTCGTGGACAGTAGAGCTAAAATACAAATTCCTCTAGACCAATATACTGTACATGTCTGCTGGAGGGCATTTGGTCTACTCAGCATCTTGAATGCATCTAGGACTTTTGTGTTAGATTTCATCAAAGTGCTCCAACATGCTTTCTTTCCTTTGCCAACAAATTTTCGAATGCAGTCAGATCCTGTGAAGGCATGGAAACCTGTAAGGCTCTCTGCCCAATGTGTCGTCGCTCACCAGTGGAAGAGGAATGGATAGTAACGAGATAATATTCTTCTTACATATACCTTAGCTTGATTACAGGTAACATCAGGTAGAAGTTACATGACTCTTAAGAGTTTTCCTCGACTTGGCTGATTCAACTGTAAGACTTGCTGTATTTATCCTTATTAAAATCCTCCACCTGTAAGACCATCCACTTGTAAGACCCTCCACCTGTAAGACCCTCCACTTGTAAGACCCTCCACCTGTAAGACCCTCCACTTGTAAGACTCTCCACTTGTAAAACCCTTTAGGGATTTGAAATACCTTCTCGTCTTGGCTCCACTAGTACTGTACACACCCTCTCTAGCCTTAGTTTACAGTAATGTTGAAGTATATAATGAAGACTCACAGCTCATGGGTTAGAAAAACAAAAGATGCTTGTTTTATTTATTTATTTATTTATTTATTTATTTATAGTTTATTTTAGAATCCCCGAAAGTTAGAACAAAATGGCTGACGGGACTCACAAGCGGGCGGTGTTTACAGTATGACCAAGAATAAAAAATAAATGAAAAATAAAATAAATAAATCGTAAATTGGTGCATTGTTTCTCCAGGGGTAATTATAGAAGTACAAATGTTCTCCAGCAGTGGGTAACGATCATAGTCACGTATAGAGCTTCCGACGCAGGTAGATTGATATAGATGCATTACCTTGAGTTAGTGGGTTACAGGGGCTTCTTACACGATAATATTAAAGGTGTTTTTTCCTTCTGTTTGTGGCACTTGAGGTGTTTAGGTTAGGTTTAATTAAAATGGTTTAGTTATAATAGTTATATTACGATAAGTTAAGTTGAATTTAGAACTTTTGATTTACATATATCGTGTTTTAGAAGGATTTGTTAGCTAATAAGTTTAATTTGGATAAGTTTAGTTTAATTTAGATCATTTGATTTTACAAGGTCGTATTATAATGACTGGGAACCATATAGAAACCTGTTAGAAGTAAATATTTCTACGGCAGTGAATGAGTAGGTCAATAAGTGGTGTATAGAGCTGCTGACGCAACTTAAACGGTATATACTGTACATTATATGTTATCAGAGCTTTCCTGTTGTACGTAACCGCCTCCGTCAAAGTGTCTTAGTGGCTCATGTGAAGATTAGCCTCTAGTTTATTTAACCTCAAGATTAACTACACTGGCACTGCCTGACCTAACCTGACCTGACCTGACCTGACCTGACCTGACCTACCCTACCCTACCCTACCCTACCCTACCCTACCCTACCCTAACCTAACCTAACTTAATCTAACCTAACTTAACTTCCCATGTAGCGTTAGGTTAATCATTAGTTGAAATAAGCTGGGAGGGTTAATCTTCATGTAATCTATCTTAATTAACAATTTTGGTCAGGTGAGGCCTTCTTTACCTTACTCGAGAGCAGGAGGAGGAGGACTTGCTAACGTCTACAGATCATCGTCAACCAAGGCAGATATTGAATACCTTTTGTTTACCTTCGTGGCTTAAGAACACATCTTAACACCATAAGACTATTCGCCTCAATGCAATAATACAGTAATTGATTATTGTATTCTAATAAAATTTACGGTGTATCTTTTGAACCAGATTTATTGTTTGACTTTTGTGAATGAGAAACTGGTTGAGGTGTATTGTGGTAAACATCCTTAAGAGCAGCTCTGTGTGTTCTTACGACCTCAAAGTAACACAAAAGGTAGCCAATATCTACCCTTGGTCAGTCACTTTATGTAGATGTCAATTGTGTCATTTTTCTAGACTTAGTGCCCCCTGGAGGAGAAAGTAAATACAATGTTGATTTATTTTGGTCACAACACACGCTAGTAGATTATTTTTTCCTATTTAACTAAATAATTAACACTATGTAGCTAACTAATTATATGACTCAAAGATGGTAACCAATATGGCGTCGATATTGTTCACATACTCTATGATTAATAGATGTATTGTCTGTTTAATTTTAGGGAAGAATTTAATTTATAAACTTTTGAGAATCTGGATACAGGAGTTTTGTCTTTGCGCGCGCGTGTGTGTGTGTGTGTGTGTGTGTGTGTGGTGATGATGATGATGACGGATACTTTCCTCTGCAGTGAAAAAAATATCTTGACATTGCAAAGTTTAACTGTAAGCCGAAGGAACGTTTGTAATGTGACTTATTATGTGAAATTGTAACTTGAAATTCTTTGTGAAAAAATATTTCCCTATAAAGTTTGGCAGTAAATGAAGTATTACATCAAGGTGTAACTTGTAGTTCCTTGTGGAGTAAATTACCTAAGTGGACGATACAGCTACTCCAGGGTGTAAGACCTAGAGTAGAAAGTCTTAAGACCTTACCTGAGGTTGAAAGACTCTTATAGTGGAACGTCTTAGGTATTGAAACTTTAATTACAGTAAATAAAATATAATCTACCTAAACATTCCTTCACCTGGCGACAACTAATGATACAGGTGGTGTAATAGCTCTTTAAAATTCCTCCGTTTGATATAATAATGACCACACATGAACTTATAATGTGCAATATCTTGATAACACATTAGCTGCAACATTACACATAGTCCAGTGTATGTGTAGTGAGGGACATCTACCTAAATGAGTTACAGAATGTGGAGTTGAGGCAAAAAAATGTTGGGACATGTTTGAGATCATCAGTTGAGCCAAACGTTTATACTCAATATTGTTTTAATGGTATTTTAGAGCGACCGAAAAATGTAAACAAAATGGCCGGCTAGGCTCGGGGGATCCACGAGTCCTCTTATGAAGGATCGACAATAAATGAAAACAAATCAGATTAATTTAAACACATTTCCAAGAGTATTAGATCCTGTAAAGAGAGAAAATTAATACTTGATATTTGTAGAAGCTTTTTTTTTTCGTCCGTTTTCGTCTTGGTTAAAACAATTGTGGTGGTGTTACCTGTTCCAAACGGTAGACATCAAGGAAATGGATCAAGACCTTAATACTCAAAGGTACACATGATGATTTGTTCCCAAGTCCGAGGATATACTTCACAAAACAGATTAACTTTAGGACACAATGATGGCGAACAAAATAACATCAACATTGCGTACAGCACATATCTTGCTTTGACTCTTAACTCTTGTAATTTTTCGTAATGTTAGTGAATGAAATTGAGATTCTGGGCATATTTTCCTGTTTTTCTTTCTAATCAAGTGTAAAGGAAGATGTACTGTTTATTGATGGATTTGGTGATGTCTTAATAGTGTATTAGTGTGTTAATATTACACAGGTTTGGTATAGTGGTGACGGAAATGTAGTGTAGTAAGATTTTAACACATGGAGGTGAATTTGTCTTTTATGTTGAGGATTTAAGAACATAAGAACATAAGAAAATAAGGAGTCTGCAATAGGCCGGTTGGCCTGTGCATGACAGCTCCTGTCGAGACTTACTACCACTCTCTATCATCCATGAATCTATCTAGCCTCCTTTTGAAACTTTCCAGAGTTCCCGCACTTACTACAAAGTTGCTAAGCTTGTTCCACTCGTCCACCACCCTATTTGTGAACCAGTTTCTTCCTATCTCCCTCCTAAACCTAAACTTATCCAACTTGAATCCGTTGCTCCGAGTCCTATCCTGCTCGGATATTATAAGAACTTTATCTATATCCCCTTTATTGATTCCTTTCACCCACTTAAATATTTCTATCATATCTCCCCGCACTCTTCGTCTTTCTAGGGAATGCAAGTTAAGTTTCTGTAACCTATCCTGATATGGAAGGTTTCTAAGTCCCGGAATCATTTTTGTCATTCTTCGCTGCACCGACTCTAGTGAATTTATACCCATTCTATAATAGGGGCACCAGAACTGAACCGCATAATCGAGGTGCGGCCTGATTTGTTAAAGGGAAGATCTGGTGGACGGGGATAATTGTCTGGTTGTGATGGACACGGCTCACCTAACCTAACCCAATCTAACCTAACCCAACCCAACCTAACCCAACCTAACCCAACCCAACCTAACCTAACCCCTATATATGTGTGAGATAAGGTTCTGATTCAAGAACAAGATGCACAAGTTCGAATCCAAATTGAGCTGTAGGGTTTGTTGACTAATTCGGGGCTTCACATTCATAAAACTCTCAAATGGGATACGACTAAACCCGAAGCCCCATCTTCCGTCGGTCGGTCGTTGGTGTCAGGTCAAAGTTCAGTTTGTAGTTCACCTCCTGTGATATGTGTCATTTATCGAAACGAAACATGAGGTTAACGTGAAAACAAAACCTCGAAGCAACACGTATAAACAGGGTCGAGTTTTCATCGGATTTTACGTCATGAAATTTTCCATCTTGAGAGAGAGAGAGAGAGAGAGAGAGAGAGAGAGAGAGAGAGAGAGAGAGAGAGAGAGAGAGAGAGAGAGAGAGAGAGAGAGAGAGAGAGATTGATTGATTGATTCCGATGCTGAAATTAACACTAAAATTTTATACTGTAATTGAGATAAATGCAGGTAAGGTTGGCGTATGGAATTATTGAAGGACGATCACAGAAATGTTTTACCTGTTTCCTGTGATGTAAGTCCAAAATGGTGTTAATTGTCATGGGTTTATACGTCCAAAATGTTCTTCATATCGTAGGGTTTTACATCCAAATATGCCATCCAAGTCCATATGTCCATTCATCCAGTTAGCTGTTTATCCATCCACCGATTCACCCACCTACCCATCTCTCATCCCATTCAGTCACCCATCTACCCATCTATCCTCCCATTCAGTCTCCCATCCATCCATCCATCCATCCATCCATCCATCCATCCATCACACGAGGAATAGAATGACCCACTTATAATTTTTCTCTTTCCTGCTGCACTAAGGATCAACCACCCAGAGTGGTATGGCTACCCTGAGTAAGTACACTCTGTATTCCTCCTTTACTCTATTGTGGGTGTAGGTGGTGGGTAGTGTGTGTTTGTGGGTGTAGAACGTGGATAGTAGGTTTGTTTGTGGGTGTAGGGCGTGGATAGTAGGTTTGTTTGTGGGTGTAGGGCGTGGATAGTAGGTTTGTTTGTGGGTGTAGGGCGTGGATAGTAGGTTTGTTTGTGGGTGTAGGGCGTGGATAGTAGGTTTGTTTGTGGGTGTGGGGCGTGGATAGTAGGTTTGTTTGTGGGTGTAGGGCGTGGATAGTAGGTTTGTTTGTGGGTGTGGGGCGTGGATAGTAGGTTTGTTTGTGGGTGTAGGGCGTAGTAGGTTTGTTTGTGGGTGTAGGGCGTGGATAGTAGGTTTGTTTGTGGGTGTAGGGCGTGGATAGTAAGGTTTGTTTGTGGGTGTGGGGCGTGGATAGTAGGTTTGTTTGTGGGTGTGAGGATAGTAGGTTTGTTGTGGGTGTAGGGCATGGATAGTAGGTTTGTTTGTGGGTGTAGGGCGTGGATAGTAAATTTGTTTGTGGGCGTAGGGCGTGGATAGTAGGTATGTTTGTGGGTGTAGGGAGTGGATAGTAGGTTTGTTTGTGGGTGTTTGGGAGTAGATAGTAGGTATGTTTGTAAGTAGGGGAGGTGGATAGTAGGTTTCTTTTGTAAGTAGGCGGATAGTAGGTTTGTTTATGGTGTGGGGCGTGGATAGTAGATTTGTTTGTGTAGAGCGCGGATAGTAGGTTTGTTTCAGGTGCAGAGCGTGGATCGTAGGTTTGTATTTGGGTGTAGGGCGTGGATAGTAGGTTTGTTTGTTGCGTAGGGCGTGGAGGTGAGGTTGGTTTTAGGATGTAGGGCGTGATAGTAGGTTTGTTTGTGTAGGGCGTGGATAGTAGGTGTGTTTGTGGGTGTAGGGCGTGGATAGTAGGTTTGTTTGTGGGTGTAGGGCGGATAGAGGTTTAGTTTCAGGTGTAGAGCGAGTAGTAGTTTGTTTGTGTAGGGGCACGTGATAGTAGGTTTGTTTCAGGTGGGCGTGGATAGTAAGTTTGTTTGTGGGGCGTGGATAGTAGGTTTGTTTGTGGGTGTGGGCGTGGATAGTAGGTTTGTTTGTGGGTGTGGGGCGTGGATAGTAGGTTTGTTTGTGGGTGTGGGGCGTGGATAGTAGGTTTGTTTGTGGGTGTAGGGCGTGGATAGTAGGTTTGTTTGTGGGTGTGGGGCGTGGATAGTAGGTTTGTTTGTGGGTGTAGGGCGTGGATAGTAGGTTGTTTGTGGGTGTAAGGCGTGGATAGTAGGTTTGTTTGTGGGTGTAGGGCGTGGATAGTAGGTTTGTTTGTGGGTGTGGGGCATGGATAGTAGGTTTGTATGTGGGTGTAGGGCGTGGATAGTAGGTTTGTTTGTGGGTGTGGGGCGTGGATAGTAGGTTTGTTTTGGGTGTGGGGCGTGGATAGTAGGTTTGTTTGTGGGTGTGGGGCGTGGATAGTAGGTGTGTTTGTGGGTGTAGAACGTGGATAGTAGGTATGTTTGTGGGTGTAGAGCGTGGATAGTAGGCATGTTTGTGGGTGTAGGGCGTGGATAGTAGGTATGTTTGTGGGTATAGGGAGTGGATAGTAGGTTTGTTTGTGGGTGTTTGAGAGTGGATAGTAGGTATGTTTGTGGGTGTAGATACATACATTGTTAAGAGGAATAAATCAAAATGGGAAGAAGATTAAGATAAATATACTGATGATTAATGGTACAGGTGAGTTAATAAAATTGATATAAATAGATAAATACAGTAGATAGATAGATAGATAGATAGATACAGTAGATAGATAGATAGATAGATGTATGATTTTGTATACCGCAAGAGTAACTAAATATTCCTGTACCTGTATTTTCTTTCAGTTACAAAATACACAGGATTATAAATATGAGTATGCACATTGCACATCAGGTGTTACAGTCAGTGGTAATATTTTGTAATACTCTTAAGTGATGAGGTAACAGAGGAAATAGACGGATACTAACGGAGAGTTTTTGTAGAATTAGACAGACATTCAGACAGTAAAACTTCTTCCGACAATACAAATTTTGACTGTGGAATTTATACACGAGAGTGTATGGATAATTATGATGAGCTGAATTATGACATCTACGTCTGATAATCCGTTGTTTAGAATGGATTATTATTATTTTTGTTGAGTTATTTAACAGTTCGAGAAAAGGTTTATTATGGTACTATGTCCTATTATCACACAAGGTCATAATTGAAGTAAAATAACCAATTATACTGTATTATTTTAGACAATACATAAGAACATAAGAACATAAGAATGGAGGAAACTGCAGCGGGCCTATTGGCCCATACTGGGCAGTCCCGTTTACACCCAACCCCTATTGCTCATATGAGCATCCAACCTATGTTTGAAGCAATTCAGCGTATTCGAGTTAATGATGATATTTGGTAACTTGTTTCATTCATCCACTACTCTGTTTCCAAACCAGTGTTTACCTATTTCACGCCTAAATCTAAATTTGTCTAATTTAAAACCATTGTTACGAGTTCGCTCCTGGTTGGATAGTTTGAGTACCTTTGTAATGTCACCTTTGTTTAGCCCTGCCTTCCACTTATACACCTCTATCAGGTCGCCCCTCGCTCTACGTCTCTCAAGGGAGTGCAAATTAAGAAGCTTTAACCTGTCTCTATACTCAAGGTTCCTAATGCCCGGGATTAGTCTTGTCATTCTCCTCTGAATTCTTTCCAAGGATTCTATATCCATTCTGTAATACGGTGACCAGAACTGAACTGCGTAATCCAGGTGTGGTCTCACAAGAGCAAGATACAGTTTTAGGATGGCCTCGCTAGTCTTGTAACTAACACTCCTTTGTATGAACCCAAGTACTTTATTAGCCTTGTTACGAGCAAAAACACATTGTTTACTTGGCTTAAGGTTCCTACTTATCATTACTCCTAAATCTCTCTCGCAGTCGGATTTCTCTATGGCATCGTTGTTCATCTGGTATCTGGTTTCCCTGTTTACATCTCCTATACTGAGTACTTTACATTTGTAGACGTTGAATTTCATCTGCCATTTTTCAGACCATTCGAAAAATTTGTTTAGATCTTCCTGTAGTTTTGCCGAGTCCTCGTCAGATTTGATAACACGTCCTATTTTAGTGTCATCAGCAAATTTACTTATGTTGCTGTCAATGCCGATATCTATGTCGTTTATGTATATAATAAATAATAGTGGTCCAAGTACTGAGCCTTGGGGAACTCCACTTGTGACGTTGCTCCAATGGGACTTAGTGCCGTTAATGCTCACTCGCTGTTTCCTGTCCTGTAACCACGCCCTAATCCATTTAAGGATGTCACCTTTGATGCCATGAGCTTCTACCTTTCTAATTAGTCTTTCGTGGGGGACTCTGTCGAAGGCATTGCTAAAGTCGAGATAAACCACATCATAATTGTGCCCCTCGTCCACCGATTCGAAAACTGATGAAAAGAATGTTAATAGATTAGTTAGGCAAGAACGTCCGCTTGTGAAGCCATGCTGGGAATCATTGATCAATCGGTGCTTCTCCAGGTGATTTCGAATAGAGTTTGAAATGATTGCTTCCAGTAATTTGCCTACTATTGATGTTAGACTGATTGGGCGGTAGTTAGAGGATAGTGATCTATCCCCCTTCTTGAAAATCGGTATTACATTCGCTATCCTCCAGGATTCTGGTACTACACCTGTTTTTAATGACATGTTAAACAACTTTGCTAAGGGCATACTAAGCTCTTCCTTACATTCCTTTAATACTCTGGCAAATATCTCATCGGGACCAGGTGACTTATTAGGCTTTAGTTTGTCTATTTGCTTACTAACATCGTTACTAGTCACTACTATCTCACTTAATTTGTTTTCTTCACTATCTCTGAATAGAGTCGGTGCCTCGGGTATTCCCTGGACATGCTGGATAATATACCATCTACTTAAGGAGGTGATGTAGGTAAGGTAGATTGATATTTTAACATTAATTTACTCAGTTTTTTCTTAGTATCGGATTTTTTTTTTTTTAGTTTTTTATTCTGACAATTTATAATGCAAGCAGCGTTCACATGTTGTCAACCGCCCCCAAGTGTACAAGAAGTTTGGACTGTAACTGTACCGTCAATAAGTGGCTGTAACTGCACCGTCAATAAGTGGCTGTAACTGTACCGTCAATAAATGGCTGTAACTGTACCGTCAATAAGTGGCTCTGTATTCTGAACACGGGGATCTCTACAGTATAACCTACGAGTATAACTGTGGTGAAAGAACTGCTTCCCCGCATTATGTTGAGGAAGATTCGTATACAAACTTTTTGCCCTGACTTCGTAGTAAAAAAAATCTTAGGCAAAATATATTGAATTTATTTTTAATGTTTATTTATTTATTGTTGTAATTGGTGTTTTTTTTTTTTTACCGGGATGTGTGTTATATTCACGAAAATGGAGTCAAGACAAATGTTGGACACGTTGATGTGAAGTAACACAGTAAATGATGTTGTTTGTGTTGCTGTGTTATTTATTTATTGTGTTTCTTATTCTTTTCTGTTTATTTTGTTTTATTTAGTTTTATTGTAGTAATTGTTATTCTTTTTTTATTCTTACTTATTTTCATTTTACTGTTTATTCGTTTTCTTATTTTCATTTTATTGTTCAATAATTTTCCATTCATTCTTATTTATTTATCGCGTTGGTGTATTTCATTTATTTGCTATTCTCTTAGGTATTTCACATTTGCATTAATTAATCTTCAAATCATTGGTTGCTATTTTTATCATACTAGTTTAATGTTCACCTCAGCAGTCAACTGGCTTATGTCTAAACAATGTCTACCACTGTTTTAGCCAGACTTAGTTATGAGACTTGTAATTCAGTATCCATTACGTACCGTTTATCAGTGTAATTTGTGGTAATGGACTGCCCAATGTAATTATATATATTGTCTTACTGAAAAAATGCGGTGTAACCAAGATTAAGTTTTATAGAGTTTGTATTTAAGGATTATTCTCCTATACTTCTCTTAGATTCTGAATATATTTTTGTTTTATTATTTCAGTGTATTGTAATGTGTAGTTAGTTACACTATAGATATATAATAATTGCTTTAAGTTTGGTTGGGAGTGTGGAAGGTGTTGTGGTGTGTGATGTACAGGTGTGTACAGGTGGTGGTTACACCTGACTTCGAGGCAGGTGTGTATAGGTGCCAGATACACCTATGGTTACAACACAGGTGTATCCGGCAGCAGTAGTAACAAAGGGGCTATATGGGCTCCGGCGGCCATGTCGTGACACCGGCCGGCAGAATCCCCCGGTGAAAAAGGGAAACAAGATGGCCGTCCCCCATTCAATATGTAAACAACTCGACCTGAAATGTTGTTTATTGGACATTTTTCTCATTAGGGAGTCGAACCCTTGTTTTGAGTTGGTGTTCAACTACCGTGGCTGACGGCCATCACCTGTGATTCAACTGGTAGAATTAAGTGTAATAATAATAATAATAATAATAATAATAATTAACGGTTTATTGAAAGAGCTTGGCAGCCAGAAGGCTGAAAATATACAGTTACATATTTGGGGAATGGGTTTCGAATTACAAATAATATACAAGTAACATAAGTGATACAAATAAGATATATAATAACTAGATGGGGAAAAGCTCAAACTACAGTGCATTTCAACATAGTGACAGTGCAAGAAGTAGTATTTACTGGGAGTGAATACACTGGTTTATTACAAGTTATTGATAATTTTTACAATGGTTGGGACTGGGCTGTTCTTATAGCGATCAGTTCGTGCACTTATGGGCTGGATGCGGTTGTGGTGTCAAACAGCAATTCTCGGGCTAGGGATCTCAGGTGGTAGTAGGAGCCGGTGTCGAGGATGGTGTAGAAGCTTCTTAGCAAATTTGCAGATGTGGTCGTGGTGATGGTCAGTGAGAGTCGAAAGGGTCAGTGTGTTGAGCGCTTCTTGATATGTGGAGTAGGAAGGGGAGAGAATAATCTTGCATGCCCTCTTTTGCACTTTTACTAGGTGGGCATCTTATCAAATGAACCCCTGTCCTAATGGGCCCTAGTCCTAATGGGCCCCAGTCCTATTGGGTCCCAGTTTTAATGGGCCCCAATTCTAATTGGTCACATTTCCAATGGTTCTCAGTCCTAATGAGCCTCAGTCCAAAGATACCACAGGCCTAATGGTTCCAGTCTTAATACACCAGGAAGGAATCAGGTGTGGCAATGTAATACACTCTCTCTCTCTCTCTCTCTCTCCATATTATGTTGCTCAGATTTCTCTCTCTTTTTCTAAAAATACAAAACTCAACTCAATAAAGGCAACACATGTACTGTACTATGACTGCCAGTGTATTATTGCATCAACATTATTATATAAGCGTATATATTATACTTAATCCCCCCTCCCCCCCCAGGTATCGCCGGGATGGTTAATCTTCAGGTGGGATACGCTGGGCGGCGAGGGGAGTGACAATCTACCTGTGTCATTAAGGTCTCTGTTACCTTTTCCTGGGGCGACACTTCAGGTGAGTTATTATATAAAAAAGAGACTCACTTTATCCAATACATGAAAAAATAACACCACCATTTAACTTACATAAATTAACACACAATACAGTACTGAATGCCTAACTAGCTTAGCTCCCCCCACCCCAGCCTCCCTTGAGCGAGCAGGAGCGTGCTGTGTATGGCCACCACCCCAACCAATCACCTCGACTCAGCTAGGTGGACAGCCCACCTGCTATTACTCCCTACTACTTTACTTCCCGTTTCTATTCTTTCCTTCTCTCTTTCCTCTCCTCTCTCATGGCAAAGTCATTTCCCACTTTACTTCATCATCGTTACTCAGTAAGACAGCAGTAGACCACGACGCTTAACACTGTACCTGCCTGACTCTGGTGTTACCTGTACTGTGTTAATTGGCTTGAAGAACATACAACTCTAAAACGTGATATGAATTGTTAATTTTCATAGGAAGATGAACTAGACAAAAAACGACCTTTATAACTAAATGTCAGACCAAATACTGTCAAGAGGTGTGAACAGCTTCCATATGGAGAGGAGAGGATCTTTAATTGAAGTCTAATGTGTCACTTCACGCAATAACTCTGTGGGGTGGACACATCGACAACACAAGAGTGACCGACATATAAACACTTCCGAGACAACGATAACTAATGACTTTTTTTGTTTGTCCTTTCAGAACAAAGTTCACTCCTGGGATTATCTCTCATAAACGAAGCATCACCAAGCACAAGCACCACACACCTGTATAGGCCTTCAGTATCGTCAACCAGCAACTGTCTATATGATAATAGTCCAGACAAAACCTTGCTTTTACTTTAACCCGGAAATAAACATCGACAGGTTTATTATAAATAATTATGACGACAGTAAGTTTTCAAGGTTCAAGTGTCCTTATTTCCTGCCAATGGTTCCAGGAAAACCTTAAAACTTACAATTAATAAATAATTAAAGATTTTTGTTTCTTGTATCTATATATATAAAACAAAGAAGTATGTATTTTTGTTTGTGTGTGTGTTTGTGTGTCCGCACGAGAATCTCGGAAACTACTATACCGATCTGTAGTGATGATGGATGGTGTTATATGTAGTGATGATGGATGATGTTATATGTAGTGATGATGGCTAGTGATGATGGATGATGTTATATGTAGTGATGATGGATGGTGTTATATATAGTGATGATGGATGATGTTATATGTAGTGATGATGGATGGTGTTATATGTAGTGATGATGGATGATGTTATATGTAGTGATGATGGATGATGTTATATGTAGTGATGATGGGTGGTGTTATATGTAGTGATGATGGATGATGTTATATGTAGTGATGATGGGTGGTGTTATATGTAGTGATGATCTATCTTCTATCGATATAAAACAAAAAAGTATGTCTGTTTGTGTGTGTGTGTGTGTCTTTGCTTGTGTGTCCGCACGAGAATCTCGAAAACTACTCTACCGATCTGTAGTGATGATGGATGATGTTATATGTAGTGATGATAGATGGTGTTATATGTAGTGATGATGGATGGTGTTATATGTAGTGATGATGGATGATGTTATATGTGTTATAAGTGTTTAAATAACATGGTAGATATTACTGAGCCTTCATCAGGGTTGGTGCCTCCCTCCAGGTTCCCAGAGGTACAACTATTGGTGACATTTTCTTATTCGATGGCAGCAGTTGAGTTAGATTCATTGGTTGGGAGGTACAGACAGAGTGTAAGTAGCTGTGGAAGTTTCGCGCTCCCTGATGTCGCCCAAATTGTCATAATGGAAGGTAACTGACTTGGCAACGGTAGTGCGTACGTTGGTCTTCTTAAGGATAGAGGCGGGTTGTTGGTCGGCAACATTGGATAGAACAATGAACTCAGCAGCTTGGCGGTCAAGGTTGTTCAAGGTACCATGGGCACTGTAGTAGTTAACTTCCAGCTTGTTAGTTGATTTTCGGCTGCGGCCAATGCTGTCACCATCCAATCGTCCAACAGCCTTATCACAGGAGGCTTCGTCAAAGTATCGGATGTATGCGAAGCCATAGTGTTCATTTTTGTTGTCTTTTGCGGGCATCACAAATAGGTCGATCTGTCCACATTCCTCAAACAATGGTCGAATCTGCTTAGGGGCCACACCAGGGTAGATGTTTGTTGCAACCTCCACAAAGCTGGTGTCGTAGTCTACAACGAAATCCTTGCAAGCCTTCACCTCCACCTCAGACACCTTCGATACAGTGCGTCGGAACACCATTGTGATGTACTGACACTAACAGCTCTCTCACTGAGGTCAAATCAAAATTTGACCATACAGAAAGAATTACGGTTTAATAAGGTTGGAATTTAAAGAAATTGACAACAAAATGAAGCTCTGTTTATCACTATAGTATTGAGGACTGGTGTTTGTAGAGATGATGGATGGTGTTATAATATGTAGTGATGATAGATGGTGTTATATGTAGTGATGAAGGATGGCGTTATATGTAGTAATGATGGATGGTGTTATATGTAGTGATGATAGGAGGGTAATATATGTAGTGATGATGGATGGTGTTATATATAGTGATGATGCATGATGATATATGTAGTGATGATTGTTGGTGTTATATGTAGTGATGCTGGATGGTGTTATATGTAGTGATGATGGATAGAGTTATATGTAGTGATGATGGATGAGGTTATATGTAGTGATGATGGGTGGCGTTATATGTAGTGATGTTGGATGGTGTTATATGTAGTGATGTTGGATGGTGTTATATGTAGTGATGATGGATGATATTATATGTAGTGATGATAGGATGGTTCTATATGTAGTGATGGATGGTGTTATATGTAGTGATGATGTATGATGTTATATGTAGTGATGATAGGATGGTTTTATATGTAGTGATGATGGATAGAGTTATATGTAGTGATGATGGATGATGTTATATGTAGTGATGATGGGTGGTTTTATATGTAGTGATGTTGGATGGTGTTATATGTAGTGATGATGGATGTTATTATATGTAGTGATGATAGGTTGGTTTTATATGTAGTGATGATGGATGGTGTTATATGTAGTGATGATGCATGATGTTATATGTAGTGATGATAGGTGGTGTTATATGTAGTGATGCTGGATGGTGTCATATGTAGTGATGATGGATGGAGTTATAGGAAGTGATGATGGATGATGTTATATGTAGTGATGATGGTTGGTGTTATATGTAGTGATGTTGGATGGTGTTATATGTCGTGATGGATGGTTCTATATGTAGTGATGGTGGATGGTGTTATATGTAGTGATGATGGATCGTGTTATATGTAGTGATGATGGATAGTGTTATATGTAGTGAAGATGATGGATGGTGTTATAAGAAAGTGGATGATGGATGTTGTTACATGGGTGATGAAGGATGCAGTTAGTGGAAGATTGTAAGGAGACAGTAAGAATGAAGTGAGATGTAGTGAAGATTGTGAAGTGACATGTAGTGAAGATTGTGAAGTGAGATGTAGTGAAAATTGTGAAGTGAGATGTAGTGAAGATTGTGAAGTGAGATGTAGTGAAGATTGTGAAGTGAGATGTAGTGAAGATTGTGAAGTGAGATGTAAAAATTGTGAAGTGAGATGTGAAAATTGTAAAGTGAGATGTAGTGAAGATTGTGAAGTGAGATGTAGTGAAGATTGTGAAGGGAGATGTAGTGAAGATTGCATGAGATGCAGTGACGTGAAGTGCTACGTAGTGGAAGATTGCATGGGAGAAACATGTAAGCGAAGATCGAAGGAGATGCAGGAAGATTGTAGCTTTATTACGTAGTGAAGATTGTATGAGATGTAGTGAAGACAGAAGGACATGGCGAAGAATGTATGTAGATGTAGTGAAGATCAGGAAGGGAGATGTAGTAAGATTGTGGAAGGGATGTAGTGAAGATTGTGAAGGAGATGTAGGAAGACTGTATGAGATGGTGAATGGAAGCAAGATGGAGTGAAGATTGTGAAGTGAGATGTAGTGAAGATTGTGAAGTGAGATGTAGTGAAGATTGTGAAGTGAGATGTAGTGAAGATTGTGAAGTGAGATGTAGTGAAGATTGTGAAGTGAGATGTAGTGAAGATTGTGAAGTGAGATGTAGTGAAGATTGTGAAGTGAGATGTAGTGAAGATTGTGAAGTGAGATGTAGTGAAGATTGTGAAGTGAGATGCAGTGAAGATTGTGAAGTGAGATGTAGTGAAGATTGTGAAGTGAGATGTGGTGAAGATTATGAAGTGAGATGTAGTGAAGATTGTGAAGTGAGATGTAGTGAAGATTGTGAAGTAAGATGTGGTAAAGATTGTGAAGTAAGATGTGGTAAAGATTGTGAAGTGAGCTGTAATGAAGATTGTGAAGTGAGATGTAGTGAAGATTGTGAAGTGAGATGTAGTGAAGATTGTGAAGTGAGATGTAGTGAAGATTGTGAAGTGAGATGTAGTGAAGATTGTGGAGTGAAATGTAGTGAAGATTGTGAAGTGAGATGTAGTGAAGATTGTGAAGTGAGATGTAGTGAAGATTGTGAAGTGAGATTATAAAGTAAACTGTAGTAATTGAGGTTAAACGAACGCGGGTTATTCTGTAGTGTATCCATGTCTTGTTAACGTGGAACCAACATGGCGGTGGTTCTCAATATAGATACGATATTTTGCCGGGAATTTCTGTCAAAACGAAATATGAATCAACCATATTTAGCCTAAATTAACCTAGCGGCTTTATTATATATTATATGATGTTTAAGTTGGATAGATCAGATCAGGTTAGGTTAAGTCAGGTTGGGTTAGGTTAGGTTAATTTTGTTAATTTTGCCACTTAGAGGCTAGTTTATTGTGCCCCCATACTCATCCTGTGAGAGGTAGCGCAAAGAGATTACAAAGTGGTGTTAGATGAGGTAGGTGGTTAAGTTAAGTTTCAATAGGTTAGGTTAGATTACGTCAGGTTGGGTTAAGTTAGGTTAGGTAGGTAATAAGTAGATAGGTTACGGTCGGTAGGTGGGAAAGTTAGGTTTGATTAGGTTAGCTTATGTCAGACTGGGAGGTTAGGTTCGATTATGTCAGGTTAGGTTCGATTATTTCAGGTTAGGTTAGATTACATCAGGTTAGGTTAGATTACGTCAGGTTAGGTTAGATTATGTCAGGTTAGGTTAGATTATGTCAGGTTAGGTTAGATTATGTCAGGTTAGGTTAGATTATGTCAGGTTAGGTTAGATTACGTCAGGTTAGGCTAGATTA
>NW_024720196.1:0-21178 GCF_018991925.1 Homarus americanus
TCCTTAAATGGATTAGGGCGTGGTTACAGGACAGGAAACAGCGAGTGAGCATTAACGGCACTAAGTCCCATTGGAGCAACGTCACAAGTGGAGTTCCCCAAGGCTCAGTACTTGGACCTTTATTGTTTATTATATACATAAACGACATAGATATCGGCATAGACAGCAACATAAGTAAATTTGCTGATGACACTAAAATAGGACGTGTTATCGAATCTGACGAGGACTCGGCAAAACTACAGGAAGATCTAAACAAATTTTTCGAATGGTCTGCTAAATGGCAGATGAAATTCAACGTAGACAAATGTAAAGTACTCAGTATAGGAGATGTAAACAGGGAAACCAGATACCAGATGAACAACGATGCCATAGAGAAATCCGACTGCGAGAGAGATTTAGGAGTAATGACAAGTAGGAACCTTAAGCCAAGTAAACAATGTGTTTTTGCTCGCAACAAGGCTAATAAAGTACTTGGGTTCATACAAAGGAGTGTTAGTTACAAGACTAGCGAGGTCATCTTAAAACTGTATCTTGCTCTTGTGAGACCACACCAGGATTACGCAGTTCAGTTCTGGTCACCGTATTACAGAATGGATATAGAATCCTTGGAAAGAATTCAGAGGAGAATGACAAGACTAATCCCGGGCATTAGGAACCTTGAGTATAGAGACAGGTTAAAGCATCTTAATTTGCACTCCCGCGAGAGACGTAGAGCGAGGGGCGACCTGATAGAGGTGTATAAGAAGTGGAAGGCAGGGGCTAAACAAAGGGGACATTACAAAGGTACTCAAATTATCCAACCAGGGCGAACTCATGCAATGGTTTTAAATTAGACAAATTTAAGATTTTAGGCATTGAAATAGGTAAACACTGGTTTGGGAACAGAGTAGTGGATGAATGGAACAAGTTACCAAATATCATCATTAACTCGAATACGCTGAATTGCTTCAAACATAGGTTGGATCCTCATATGAGCAATAGGGGTTGGGTGTAAACGGGACTGCCCAGTATGGGCCAATAGGCCCGCTGCAGTTTCCTCCATTCTTATGTTCTTATGTTCTTATCTCATTCTTAATGCAATATCGAAGCATCGGAAGAGGTGTTCAATGCATTATTTTTCAATGTGTGAAAGAGATTACTTTAAATTTAAAAAAAGGTGATTGAATAAAATTTCGTAAATTTCCTTGTAAGAAAGGTTTACTTAAAACTGACAAGGCGATCTCATCATATTTTTTGCCTATCTTCAAGCATCAGGATGTGTCACTATATTCTAGACGTCTAGAATGACTCATCAACACTGAAATGACGCATCAAGCGCAGGAGTGGCTCGCCAAGAACCTGGGCAACTCAGCAAACACTGGACTGAGAGAAAATATAATTAAGGTGACTCACCATTGACAACGGTGACGGCCACGATCACCAGCACCAGCAGGAATACAATGCTCTTGGTATTCATGGTTCACCAGCCTGTTGAGAGGAAACTTTTACTCACAGAACACAATGTACATTGGGTCTGACCTGTATAATGAACCTTATGAATGAACTGTACATAAAGAACGTCTAGTGGTGGACTTTTCTTGTTGTATTAAGGTCGAGAGAACCCCAGTTTGGGATTCTAGTGAGGAAGATAGTAGAGCTGGCGAGGAAAGTATAAGGATAGAAATTGCATATTGTAGTATGTTGGTATATATTTCAATTTCACTGTCTCTCGCTTTTCTCGATGTTTCATATTTGGCATGATATATTATTTTATTTACCACTTGTGGACATTGCTTCATACCCACTGCCCCCCTCCCGCACATGTACTGTATATACACCATGTTAACTATGATTCAGAATACCCGACTTCTTAAAGGTGTTGTACTAGGAAGGGGCTTCAGTACAATTTGAGATTTGAATTGCATTATTTTATTTCCATCTAATATATATATATATATATATATATATATATATATATATATATATATATATATATATATATATATATATATATATATATATATATATATATATATATATATATATATATATATATATATATACACATATATATATATATATATATATATATATATATATATATACACATATATATATATATATATATATATATATATATATATATATATATATATATATATATATATATATATATATATATATATATATATATATATATATATATCTTGATAAAATCACACGAGGAAAAAGGGAAACAACGGATCACCTTAGCAGTGCCTTGTTCGTTCATGTTAGGAATAATAATCATCACATTGCTTGGGAAAAAAGCTTAGAAGTGTTCAAACCATCTTGTGTCACAGAAAGACTTCTGATTGAAGCTAGTTTGATTAAGGAGTTAAAATCAATTAACCTTATTGATGGTCATTTCAAAACTGATATTATGTTACATAAATTTATTTGTCAGTGGCCCAAGGTTAAAAATGCTTTGAAAACCTAGGAGCTAGATGTAGGATAGTTATTTAGTGAGTCCCTTATTTTTTACCTGACCTGACCTGACTAGTCTCGTCGCCCCCTTTCTCTTAAGCTCCTCTAAGTGTGTGTTGGTGTTGGTGTGGGGACTAGTGGATGACATCATTATGACCTGACCTCATGTTTAATAAGGTCACCCTGTATATTTAAGCCTCTCACTGTCCATGTAATCCAGTTGCCTCTGAAGATGTCTTGAATAAAGACGAAAGCTAAGGTGCTCCGTTGTTTCCCTTTTTCCCCATGTAATTTTATCAAGATTTATCTTATCCACGTTTTCATTGTGGATCTACATGAAATATATACTGTATATATATATTTTTTTTTCATGTATATATATATATATATATATATATATATATATATATATATATATATATATATATATATATATATATATATATATATATATATATATATATATATATATATATATATATATATATATATATATATATATATATATATATATATATATATATATATATATATATATATATATATATATATATATATATATATATATATATATATATATATATATATATATATATATATATATATATATATAAAACTTGAGAGAAAACACCAAACTTACACCACGCACTTAATAGTCGTCATACTGTATATACTTCAGTATTATTTACAACGAATGTAAGCTTACCTCAGTTACGATATCAGCAAGAGACAGGAGTAAGGTGTGATGATACAATTCCTTGGTGTTCACTTTATATACCTGACGTCCAGGAATAACCAATATCAGCTGGAGAAATTTACTTATTTCCTTTTATTAATTGTAGAACACCCTGGTCCTTGAATACATAAAATGAATTTCTATATTTGATCATCTATTGTAATATTTAATTAAATATAAAGAATTACCAGCGAAAGGGAGAAACGTGATGGAATTAAATATTGGAGAATCATTTCACCTGGCATTCCATGACTCACGTCCGGGTATTTCCCAAGGCAAGATAATTATGTTGTCAGGGCTGTTACCCTATATATATATATATATGGTGATAACCACAAGGAAAAACGAAAACACGAAGTTCCCAAGCGCTTTCGTGTAATTCACATCTTCAGGGGTGAGTACAGACTAAATAGTACGCACAAAAGATGAGAGTATTCTTCTAGTTACACAAGGACCTAGCAGACCTCTCCAACTAACACAATTATATACCACAGCATAAATAACTTCTTGACGCCAATAAGATAAAAGATGAGAGTTTCTACTAGTTACACAAGGACCTTGTAGACCTCTCCAACTAACACAATAACAAACAATCCCATGCTAGCTAGCTTAGTCCCCTACCTCCCCAGTTCCCTCGAGCTCGGGCGACCTCTTAGTGCAGCCTTCATAGCTTTCCTTCTATCTTACCTCTTCTCCCTTCCCATGGCAAACCATTGCCCTTTTATCTCCATTATTATCATCATCATCTCCTTAGTCTGTACTCACCCCTGAAGATGTGAATTACACGAAAGCGCTTGGGAACTCGTGTTTTCTTCTTTCCTTGTGGTTATCAGCATATACCTAGATCACGCGCACCTACAGTGATTTACTTGCATATATATATATATATATATATATATATATATATATATATATATATATATATATATATATATATATATATATATATATATATAAATATTTACACTAGAGGAATCGCCGCCCTCCAGGCGGCTCTCTCGCTAGTCCACGGTAGGACGCCACCCTCCGGGAGGCTCCACATTGTCTCACTGTAGTGCATTAAGGTAGACCACATTTTTTGGTTTTGCCACAAGCAGCAAATATGTACACATTTTTGCCAGATCCCACTCTGGAGCATCCAACATAGAACTGTCCATGAGAGAAGCAAGGAAACACCAGGTTTAGGCCAACCATCTTTAGGGACTGTCCCTGGCTTTTGTAGATGGTCATGGCAAAGCTCACTTTAACCGGGAAATGAAGTCGCTTCAACTCAAATGGCAGGTCATTGGTGATGAGAGGTATCCTTGGTAAAAATACGTCCTCTCCTTTAGCTTTTCCTATTAGTGGCATCATGTTCTTCACCACCAGTCTTGTGCCATTGCAGAGAATTGGTGGTTCAAGATTTCTTCAGAGAATTATAGGAGTTCTAATCTTGAGAGTGAGGTGGTGAGGAGGCATTCCAGATGGCTAAAAAGAATTAAGGAATTCTGCAGGGTACTGGACTGCTTGGTCCTGTTCGATTACTGTATAAACAGATTTGAATGAGGTCTCACTGCCGGGAAGCTGTCTGAGTAGAGTCATGTTGATTTCAGCCACAGTTTCATTCTTTGGTGCCAGAATTGCGCGTTCACGCACCCACATGTGATACTTGTAGTGGTGGATAATGTTTGGGTAGACCATGTTAGTGAGCTCAGTTGAGAACTTTACAACATTTTCACATCCTTGAGAAATGATTACTTGTCCTTCTCAATCAACGGTAGGCCGCCACCCTCCGGGAGGCTCCACATTGTCTAACTGTTCAGTCCCCAAAACTTCTTCTTCCATCAATAGTTCATTAACGGTGTATGTAAGTTTCACCACGTTTTTCATTACAAAGGTACAGCAAGGTATATTTTTTTAGCATTAAACTGTTATTATTTTATTGTCTAATCATCACTACATATAACACCCCCCCCATCATCACTACATATAACATCATCCATTATCATTACATATAACACCATCCATCATCACTACATATAACACCATCCATCATCACTACATATAACACCATCCATCATCACTACATATAACATTACCCATCATCACTACATATAACACCATCCATCATCACTACATACAACACCCTCCATCATCAATACAGATCGGTAAAGTAGTTTCCGAGATTCTCGTGCGGACACACACACACACACTTCTTTGTTATATACATATATATATATATATATATATATATATATATATATATATATATATATATATATATATATATATATATATATATATATATATATATATATATATATATTGTATATATATATAAAATCAACACCTCACCCGGCCAGGATTCGAACCCACGGCCTATGACTGTGACCGGGGAAAGCTACCTCTAGACCACCAGGATACTAAAAGCAGTCCTAGACTCTGTTATATTTCACACAACGCCTGTTCAACGAGCTTATGGCTCCGTGAACCTCTAATGGGGACTACCCGTATCACTTAGGTGGTCAGAGTAACGTTTTACGAAATCCTGCTTCGAAACATGAGGATCCATAGATATATACTATAGGACAAGGCGTGTGTCTGTTTGTCTGTCTATTTGTGTGCGTGTCTGTTCTGGGCAGCCGAAACGGCACAATCGTTTTTCATCAAACTTGGTGGAAAAAACGCTAAAAATTCGTAGAGTGGAACAAACCTGGTCCCATATCGATGGTTTCTTTAGGAAGCCATTAATTAACCCTTTTATTTAAGCTGGAAAGCGACGCAAATCTATGGACTTGGCGCACCCTAATTCGCTGTACGCTGTCATCCCACGATTGCAGTTATCGTACGGCTCCCTCCTCCTTCCTCCAATATTTTTCTTAGCCTCATTTTTTTTAATGTTGCTTGGATTAGTAAAGGAAGGAAGATGAGTAAATAGAAGAATACAGAACGGGAAACAGAAAATAGTTAGAGATAACAGGTGGGGGAGCTGAGTTTCATCATGCGTCTGGATGTGCAGTTTCAACGTTACCATTCCATTTTTCGAACCTTACAGCTACAGTGTGTACAGTATACTTATTCCTGTGACAGTACAATGCAGTACAGTACCATACAATACCATACAATTCTATACCATACAACACAATACACAAAGAACTATAAATATTTGTAAGAATAAAACATAATTATATAGACATGTAAGACTCACAACTTGATAAGATATCCGTAAGACATTAGCTATTGGAAATGTGATTAAATGTTTTGTTATTAATCCAGTGTGAAATGTATCGGTATTGGTGGTACAATCCTAATAGTCTCTATTCCTGTTGATTAGGTGAGGTTAATCTGGGTTTATTGAGATTAAAGATTAGGTGTGGGGTTAGGTGTGTTAGTCTCAGGTACGACCCTTATTGTAACAATCACGACCATGATTATAACAACCAGGACCATGATTATAACAACCACGACCATGATTATAACAACCACGACCATGATTATAACCACGACCATGATCATAACAACCACGACCATGATTATGGCAACCACGACTATGTTCATAACCACGACCATGATCATAACAACCACGACCATGATTATAACAACCACGACTATGATCATAACAACCACGACTATGATTATAACAACCACGACTATGATTATTACACCTACGACCATGATTATAACAACCACGACTATGATTATAACAACCACGACCATGATTATAACAACCACGACTATGATCACAACAACCACGACCATGATTATAACAACCACGACCATGATTATAACAACTACGACTTTGATTATGACACCTACGACCATGATTATAGCAACCACGACTATGATTATAACAAACACGACCATGATTATAACAACCACGACTATGATCACAACAACCACGACCATGGTTATAACAACCACGACCATGATTATAACAACCACGACAATGATTATTACACCTATGACCATGATTATAACAACCACGACTATGATTATAACACCCACGACCATGATTATAACAACCACGACCATGATTATAACAACCACGACCATCTGGAAAACGAAGTCGCTGTACGCTGTCAGCCGGACGGCGGTTGTGTTCTAGCCAAGCAGGAGCGTTCAAACTTTCACGCCTCGGTAAACTGTACCACCGGACTCGCCCACGATCACTTGTGTTATTCAAAACATGGTCCTGCTATGTGGCTGCATACAGACAAGAGCTTTCACTAATGGGAATTTTAGGGGTAACAGTGAAGCCTCACAGTGTGTAATAATTGTATAAGTTTACAATAGAGATCATTAGCATGGCCACTAGTATTAATTCTTCTGTACCATCCCGCAACCTCTACCTTATTATTCGTACGAACACTTATGTTAAATACACTTCATGTCCCTTCTGATTGGTGATGAATGTAACCCTGACACCTGTAATGATTTGTTTTCATGTTTTGAATGACAGTTGGAAGGGAACTAATCATACTAAGCCATTGGATGAGTGGAGTGGGGGCGCACCATGAGTAGTTGGGCCTTACATTCTTGGAAGCAAGCCTTGGTTCAGCCCTTCCCGAAGAAGGGTGACCATTCTAATCCCTCTATCTATCGCCACATTTCCCTAACTTCATCCCTCTCTAAGATTTTCGAAACTTTCTTTAACTCCCATTTCTCCGTCACCTTGAACGACTTTCTCTTTTGTTGGATCACCAGTATGGATTTCGCCAGGCGAGATCTACTGGTGATCTGCTCTCCTACTGCACCCATCTTTTGTCATCCTCTCTTAGGGATTATGAGGACACTTTCGACGGGGCCCTCGACATCTCCAAAGTATTTGACAGGGTATGGCACTATTCTTTGCTATCTAAACTTCCCTCTTTTGGTTTCTCTCCCCCACTTTGTTTTCTCATCTCTATCTGCCTTGAGAACCGATCCATGGCAGTTGTTTTCGAGGGATCGATCTCTCGCTCTTTCTCTACCAGTAGTGGTGTCCTACAGGCTTCTGTTCTTTCACCTGCTCTCTTCCTTCTTTTTATCAATGATTTACTTCATACTACAACTAATTATATCCATTCTTACGCTGATGATTCTACTCTTCACTCTTCTTCACATTTTCCCCTCCCTCCTAACTCTCAAACTAGAGCTGTTTCTAGAACTGATATCATTATTTCTATCAATGCGGATCTGTGCAGCATCTCTGAATGGGGAGGTAGAAACTTGGTTAAATTGAATAGTAATAAAAGTCAGTATTTACCAATTACACGTTCTAAATTTGATGTTCTCCCACCAATTACATTTCAGGACGCTATCATTCTGCCAAATTCTGAAATAGATGTGATAGGCCTCACCATTTCCTCCAATCTGTCATGGAAGTCACACATCCTTAACATAGCTAAAGCTGACTCCCGAAAGTTGGGAATGCTGTACAGATGCCATAGCTACTTCACTCCTGAGCAGTTGGTAAAGTATATAAGGGATTCATTCGTCCTAACTTGGAGTACTGCTTTCATATCTGTGGTGGCTCTTATTCTGTCCCACTATTAGATAGGGTGGAATCAAGGGCATTTCGTTTTATTAACTCTCCACTTTTAGTCGACAATCTCTCTTCCATTTCTCTTCGCCGCAATGTTGCTTCACTTTCTCTCTTTTACAGGTACTTTAACAGGCAATGTTCGGTGGATTTGGCATCCTGTGTACCGCCAGCAAGGCCGTGGGCTCGGAACACACGTCCTGCCTGCGTTGCCCACCGTTTCTCTGTGGATGTCGGTCACAAGAGAATAACCCGTTATAGGATCTCCGTCTTTCCTCACACAGCCAAACTGTGGAATGCTCTGCCTTCTTCTGTGTTTCCATACTTATACAATCTGTCTCATTTTAAAAAGCTGGTTTTCTGGCATCTTCGTGCTGTATGTTAACACAGTATAACCTTTTCCTTCTCTATTTTCAATTTCCTTCTGTTCTTTTTTTTCGCCCCCCAGGCCCCGTTGTGGGTTGTTTGACCTGTGCCCGGGTGGGCTAATTCCCGTAAAAAAGAAAAGTGGAATTGTAAAATTCACGCATCTTGTGTTGAAACGCAAATTTCTATCTTTCACACTTTTTATTCAACACCATTCATCCTTTAGATCATGAAGTTTGTGCTGGGCCATCGCTTTCTTCTGGCGGAAGGTATAAGCTTTGGTGCGAGTCTGAGGGTTGTTCTGCTAGCCAGTTAAAGCAGCACGTTTATTATTGACGAATAGATCGATTAGACACTCGGATTTAGGTTGTTTGTTGTAGGGCTGTTTATCAGCCCATAGTCAAGCAGCTCTCTGAAAGCATGTTGTACAACTTGATCCTCCAGTTGCTTGGTGTTAAAACCTTTTATGGAGGTGTGTTGCCTTCGCCGTTTGGGGGCCAAGGGAAGGGAGAGATTGACTCTAACGAGCCGATGATCTGTGTCACAGTGGGCTGAGCCACGAATGGATCGGGTGGTGAGGACATCTTATTGAGTGCGGTTGCTACCTCAGGTTTGTTTTTTTCTTTTCTTTGGGGGCAGGCTATGTTTAGGGCACCTTTTCTAGCGTCCTCTCCATATGGGGTGAGCAGAGTGGCTCGTGGAAAGGGCTGCTCAGTCGCGTAGACAGGACCGGATTGCACTGCTGCCTAGATCCCAGTGCTTAAACGACCATCTTATCTGTGCCGCCCATTTGCAGAGTTGTGACTAGAGACACCCGGCAGTTATCTCTGCCTATCCCTTTCACCACTCATCTGTTACCATAGGACTTATGGGTGTTTAGGGGTTCTGATGGTGATGGAAAGTATGATGAGTTGATTTATGTGACGAGGTAGGAGCTCAGGCTACAACCACACATCTTAGCTCTCCCTTTTCCTGATCCAGTGGTGCAGGTAGCTGCAAAAACTGGGAGAGAGGAGGAATTGCAATAGTCTGCCGATAGCCCAGTTTGTTGGGTTTGGCTTTATTAGCCTGATCATCTTGCACTGCCTTCATCCACCAGTGTAGTCATTGTGTTCCCTTGTTTGTCACCTCTTCCTCCGATGGAGTCTTACTGAAGCTCTGTAGGCATGTCTGCCTAAGGGGCTTCGCCGCAAATTTTTCGTACAGGGAATACTCCCATACCAACCATGGTTAATCCGTAAGGCAGCGGGGCAGTAGTTGGTAGGCACCAGGGCATGTCCACATGCTGGTGGGCCTATGCGCCGTACCTCTGTGGCGAACTGCTCCTGGTGTAGCCTGGGGCCACAGCGTACCCAGTTACCATGTGTTGCAACGAGGAGGCACAGCAGGATGGTGAAGAGGCTGCGTACTGACAGGGGAAGACTTACGCAAGGCTGCTTCTCTGTTCACCACAAGGGCTAGTCAGCGGCGGTAGCTGAAAGCTAGAGGAAGCAAGCAGTGATTGCACCTTAACACTAACATAATGCTGCCACACTAGACGCATTACATACACACACACACACACACATACTACATCCGTGCCCACCGGAGGGTTAAGATCTATTCGGCGCCTGCTCCTGTGGCGGCAGCTGCCCTGGCCAATGTTGGCCCACTTCCCCAACCCCTTCCCGTCAACCCCTCCTCCCCACCGGGATGTCAAGAAAATCCCGCCAAAAGGAACAATTTCGTTTCCGAAAGTAGTGAGATCAGTGCTGAACTGTAAGGGATGCCTTAAATGAAGCAGAACAAATTTTACCACATGGGAATAAATTTCCATTGGGTTATAGCAATGAAAGTTCTCCCTGTACAGTAAAACTTCAAGTGTTCTTTAATGCTTAATCGGTGTTTATCTCTATCTACTGTAACATATATACATATGTCTAAACATTTCTACATTATGGAACAGTGACAAGCAACATGTAACTTGGCTATAAAAAAAACAACTGCTGGCGGGCAATAACTGCTAATTCATTACTCTAGGAACGCTCCCTTGTATAACAAATCATGTGGTGTTCTGGGAAAATAATTATTACAGTTTAGTTTTGAAGGCCGATATTATTAAGATACTATACAAATATGTATTTTTCAAGAAGTCTCTTTAGATCTTCAAAATAATGTAATAATTTGGAGGCAGTTCATAACACTATGGTAAATGCCAAAAAAATAATTATAAATTTATATATTGTCAGGGGTTGCGTTGGGCCTACCCACTCATCCCAACTCCGATGTTTGTTTTACGAGAGATAAGTCTCACGTCCCAAACCCAAATTTTAGCCAGTAGGCCCTAGACCATGGGTTAGTCAAGACCTCCTCCTCCCCTGCCTTAAGGAAACGGGGCGCTACACAAAGTCCTTTACCGTGACACCGTCCTGTGGACTGTCAGTGAAAAGAGATTGTGTGTGTGTCAACCCAAGTCACCTTACCAGTTCTCCTGCGCAACACCGTGTACAATGTCTGTTAGTGACACGAGACTATGTGTACCAACTCAAGGTCTGGTATTCCCCGTGGAAGGAAGATCATGCGTGAAAACCTGGTTGCAACTCGAGCTATCCAGGCTGGCAGTGCATGTATCACATGAGGAATTAAGGCTCTGTTAAGTCATACTCATAGTAGAGTAATTAAATGTGCATCCCCAGGTTGAAAATTCCCTCTTTACAACATTAATTTTATTAAGGCGTGAATGTGAATGACTCATATATCCATGCAAATTGTAAATTATTGTATGGAAACTTGCCAAATAAATGTAAGTGCGATTATCTGCCCGTATCTGTGATCCTATCTTATTATTACGAAAGGTAATGACTGATTGGTTATGATAACGTATAACCAATAACTTAGATGGATGTTGGAAATTAATGGAACTCATTAAATTATCATTTATCAAGTATAAATCACACGGAATGTCGGGTGGTGGAGTGAATTTCTACGTAGATACACCATAATCTCCTGTAAGTAACCAGTGTGAAGACATCTAACTCTATGCTAAGAAATAAGAAACACATATTCATATATATATGGGCGGCCTGTGATGTAGTGGTTGGCTCATTTTGATAACAGGAATTCAGTCGACCCTTAATTTGAGTCTGAGTAAGTCCAGCTTCACATGTATAAGTTGCATGTTGAGCGTGAGACGGCCTTGATGGGCAAAGTTGATGTGTGTCAACTGATCCATGAAGTTTGTTGATCAGTAGATCAGAATAGTAACAGTCTGCGGTACATCCTGGCCAACACATCATCAACTTTAGGTGATAATGGATTTGGAACAGCATGAGAAGACAAGCCGTAAGCTGAAGAATGTATAATACCCATTCACTTCAGTGACACTGATGACGGTTTATTATTTGAAAATCAATACCCATTAGTTTGGAACCCACGATGAAGTGCAATAAAGTTGTTATTTACAAGAATCATTTATATATTTATAAGTTGTCCTGTGACTGCTAATTTATAGGACTTATTTAAAGTACCAGCAAGGTTTATATCTGAACTAAAACTTACTGGAATGATTTCATATTTCTGTGGATCTTTTCGATGCATTATTATTAAATATGGAGTGTATATATCGCTTAGGCCCTTAGGGATACTGTAGTTAATGATCCTTCAGTTAGCTCGATTGTTATGTTTTTAGATGTGCCTAAATTTATTATGTTACCTGAACTTATCTTACTAGAGACTACTGCACCGACAACATGCTCATTTTTTAAAACAACCTAATGAATTCTAACTGGGATCTTGTCTATGCCTCCGACAACCCTAACGTCAACAGATGCAACTTCTCTTGCATCTTCAATGCTTGCTTTGATAAATGCTTCCCGCTCAAGACTAAGTCAGTGAAAACTGTATCCATTTCCAAACCCTATATCACAAGCAAAATTAAGATAATGATAAAGAAAAAACACAAACGCCAAAGGAAATTTGCAAAAAGACCCTTAACTTTTGGTGATGCTTACCGAAGTATCAGAAATAGAGTAACTCAAGCAGTTAGAAACGCCAGACATAACTATAATACAAATAAGCTCCAGTCAGCATCAGGCGACAGTAAGAAAACCTGGAATGCCATCAATTCTATTCAGAACAGGAACACTCAGCCTTCGGCCCCCCACTCAGCTTTTATGATAAAGATTCAGTTGTAACAGAACCCTCCCCCATTGCCAACCACTTCAATGAATATTTTATTAATGTTGGCAAAAATCTTGCAGAGAGCATCCCTGAGCACTATGGGGAATTTAGAGCCTACCTGCAAAACAGACAGCAAAATGAGTTGTTCTTATCCCCTGTCACAGCAGATGAATTACTGGCCATCATAAAAATGTCCAAAGATGCAGCAGCAGGCGAAGACAATATACTAATGAGCATAATTAAGAAAGTAGCCCACTTATTACTACCTGTTCTCCTACACATTTGTAACTCCTCCTTCACTTGTGGTGTCTTTCCTGATAAACTGAAAATTGCTAAAGTTCACCCAGCATAAAAAGATCTGGGGACAAAGGTCTCTTCAAGAATTACCGCCCCATATCAGTCCTCCCAGCCTTGAGTAAGATACTGGAAAAGCTAGCATGTAATAGACTAAATTCCTTCTGCAATGCCAATAACATCTTTACAGACTCCCAGTTTGGATTTAGAGCTAGAAGGTCGACTTAGAGTGCTCTGCTATCCTTTACTAATGACATCTTAAATTCCTTTGATGACAGTCAGTTCACAGTCGGTATATTTTTGGACCTCTCTAAAGCCTTCGATACTGTCGACCATACCATCCTCCTTTCAAAGCTTGAACATTACGGCGTTAGGGGCCTGTCCCACAATTGGTTTACCTCATATCTGTCCAACAGGATGCAGTATGTCTGCTATAATAATCACCAATGTGACTCCTTGCCAATCTTGTATGGAGTCCCCCAAGGTTCCATTCTCGGTCCAGTACTGTTTTTGGTGTACATAAACGACATAGTCCACTCCAGCTCACTCATAAAATACAACTTATTTGCAGACGATAGTAATCTCTATGCCAGCAACTCAGACCTCCATTCCTTGATGAGAACTATGAACACTGAATTAACTGAAGTCAAGAGCTGGATAATACGTAATAAACTGACCTTAAACCTAGAGAAAACACATTACACGATCTTTCTCAGAAGGAAAAACTTACCCCCAGACTTGGATCCCCTGTATCTTGGAAATACAGTCCTCAAACGCTAACAAAATACTAAATTCCTCTGAGTTATTGTTAATGAGAAACTTAATTGGAGAAACCACCTACAAGCCATTTACAGTAAAGTCAATAAATAGTGCGGTATCATGTATCACACTCGACAGTCACTAACTTTCACAGCAATGAAAGAAATCTATCATGATCTTGTCTACCAACACCTGATACACTGTCACACACTATGGGGGCCTCTGGCTCTTCAAAAACACAATCTCTGGTTAGTGCACAAAAGAGAGTTGTACAGACAATGACATACTTGAAAAAAAAACAAATTTGCTACATTGAAAATTTTAAAATTCGAAGATATTAACACCTACTGTTGTGCCCTCTTTGTTTACAAATCTATCAATCATTTGCTTGAAAATAATTATTTCCAGTTCCGGAATAATCAGAGATACAACTTAAGGCACCCAGAGCTACTAAGACCACCCCCATGCACTCCTCTCAGTCCCAGACCTCCATAAAATATCACGGTGTGAAGGTGTGGAACAACTTACTCCCACCCATCCGAGCAAAGACTACGCTCCCTTCCTTTAAATCATCTCTTAAAAAATATCTATTGTCTGAGTATTAATATTTCTTATAACACCTACTATATTTACAGTACCTGCTTTTATTGGATCATCAAAACCGTTTTATCGGAAATTATCATGTAAATAGATAAGTAATTACCAATGCAATAAACATATTTGCCAACTAGTCATAATCCTGACAGCTCTGTCCTCTTGTTCAACCTTATTACTGTACAACCCATGTTGTACTGCTCCCCCATTATACTTATGTTTTTCAATTCCACTGTAATTTATGTGTAAAAAAAATAAAATAAAAAATAAAAAATAAATAAGTATTGAAGTGATAACCGTGGTAACATTATGAGATGTTCTTATTACCACCATGCTATTGTACTATTCCAGATGATACTAAATGTTACATAATGCTTCCTTGAGATAAATGTATAAGTATATATCAGGTGCCTAAAAGAGAGCTCAGGTTCTCAACTGGCTCAGCAATGTTAATATTATTATTATTATCCACTCTGTATCTGTATTTTTCTGGCTAAATAAACTGTTTCAATTCAATTCAATACTATGGTGTCATACCTGAACACCTTACCCTTTTTATGGAGTGGTGACGGCACAAGGTAAAAGAAATATGAAGGGATACTAACAATCTAGAACAATAACTTTCCTAACATTCAATGCTCTCGTGTACCTGTAGGTACAGTTTGAGGATCTCCACAGTGTTAGTGAAATGTTCCCAAAGGTCAGCGTTGTACTTCCTCTGGAGCATTCTACTCAAGTATTAAATACATATTAGGGTTGGGGGAGGCTTAGAGTGATCAACTTTGGTCTATGAAGATCACCTGATATGAATGTTACAGGAATTAAGAGGGGCGAGCTTTAAAAGAGAGCTAACCTTGCGTTACTGCGAATGATTCTCTTTTAAATAAGTTTTTTAGTCAATTAGACACTAATCTTCAAGGTGATCATAATTTAGAGCTAGTTAAAGTAAGGGAAAAGTTATTCATAAGTATCTTAAACTATTCTCACGGCCTCAAGAGCTTTTCACCATAAACAGTTTTCAGTTTCATTAACAAAAGACAATATAAAGTTCCTTTAAAAATAAACCAACAAGATTTTGAACCATACTGAATAATTACTGCCAGTAGTGAAGAAGGATGGAATAGTGTGAATTACTTAAACAAGAAGCTTTCATAGTATCACAAGTAGACATCTCCTTACTCTCAAGTTTACCATTTCACACTGTTTCTCTCACCATATTGATATATCGCTTGTGGGTATGTTAGTGAACATCTTAATCGCTCTTGAGTTAATATTTACAAATGGAACACAAAACTACATTTGTTACCGGCCATTCTAATTAATGGTGAAATGCCAGAACTTAATAAATGTGCTTCAGTTAATGAAATGTGAAGTTTAAACAAAGCTTCGTCCTGGTAATATGTATCAAGCAACTCACCCAATAAAAATATCTCACACGTCTTGCACACACTCTGACATACTTGTATATAAAAACTTCTTCTTCCGTAGAATTATAAAAAACTGGAACCATATCCATCATTTCATCCAGAAACATATAAAAAAAACACAAATAAAAACAGCCTATACAAGAGCACCTTAAAACGCACATTGTAGGATTGAGAAACTTCCCCCTTTTCCTCCTCCCCGTCAGCCACAACCAGGGTCATCTACTCACCTTTAATCGTTTATTGCCAACAATAGATTCCCTGCACCCTTCCACCACATTTCCTTCCGTGTTATGTCCTGAAATTATATGGTTCTTCACTGTAACAATCGTGAGAGAGAATTTCAAAAATGTTAACACACGTATATCATCGCATTTGTTTTCTTTTGAGATGTTCACAATAGAATCACTAAAATACTATCATCACTTACACTGAGAAATATTGCTTGTATTTAAGGAATTAGTTTACAATAATCGCACAGAGAATCACTGGCAAACATCAGTAATAATTTGAAAACATTTTAAGAATGAGATTCATAACGACAGATTATATATATATATATATATATATATATATATATATATATATATATATATATATATATATATATATATATATATATATATATATATATATATATATATATATATATTGGGTCACAGAAAATATGGAATATGCAACGTGTGCACCATGTACTGTAGTTGTCAACCACAGGACCCACAGTTAAAATTATCGTTCAACAGTTTTGGTTCTCAGTCATCATCCACTCTAAATAGTTATTGTTATCTCTGACGAAAATATAAAATGTAAACAATCAGGTGATAAACCATACTTGATAAACAATCAATGCTATAAACCAAACGTGATCAACAAACATCACAATAAACAAAACAGGATAAACAAACAATAAACCAAACATGATAAACAAACAACACAATAAACCAAACATGATAAACAAACAACACAATAAACCAAACATGATAAACAAACAACACAATAAACCAAACATGATAAACAAACAACACAATAAACCAAACATGATAAACAAACAACACAATAAACCAAACATGATAAACAAACAACACAATAAACCAAACATGATAAACAAACAACACAATAAACCAAACAGATAAACAAACAACACAATAAACAAAACATGATAAACAAACAACACAATAAACCAAACATGATAAACAAACAACACAATAAACCAAACATGATAAACAAACAACACAATAAACCAAACATGATGAACAAACCATCTGATATAAACACCGTCTGATCAACACACCATATAATAAAACGTAATAAGCATCTATTAGAAAAAACAAACCGAGTGCGATGCAACCTGTGTCAAAATAAACAATAAGCCGATACAAAGTAAACTCATTGCAAACAAAATGTTGTAGGGATAAACAGATCTATGAAAAGTAATCTATATGATGAGGAAAATACTTGTTAGGTAAGACATAGGATAAACAAACGATGTGGGAAACAAACTGTGTGACAGAAGAAATGTATTAAACAATATATAAGAAAAATATTGTCGATTTGTGCCATACTCACTCGTGACCACAATAACCTTGGGATTTCTTGTTCTAAGTCATGTCCTCTCTTTGCGACCTTACGTGTACAACTGTACACCCAGGGATAGAGTGGAATTACTGAGTTACTGCTTGGGAAATAATTATGAGGGAAATTTCCTTGCGCAAGACACGAGATGCATGCATGCAGTAAGTTTAATTCTGGAATTCTGAGAATCAGGGGTTCAGTATCTGCCTTACCAATTTTCTTTGTAAATGAAAAATTATTATTATTATTATTATTAATAGTAGTAGTAGTGGTAGTAGTGTGTGGGTGTGGTGAGTGTCCTCCCAGATCTAACGTGTTTGTGGAGGGAACATATTCGGAGTGTGGGAGCGGGAATTTCACAGTGTGTCGGTGAATATCAGATGTCACCCAGAACATTGTCACCGAAGGTTCTTCTCATCCCTTACGGCATTAATCGCAAATATTCCGTGTGTTCACCGGCGATCACCAAGTGAGTTGTGAGTGCTTGGCATCCCGGTACGGCTGATGCAGGTGCCAGTGTGGGATAGGCCTACTTTGGCGGGTGTGGCCTTGCGATTCTCGCACCCTATGGTCAGTGACAGTAACGGTCACTTCAAGTAGTGCCAGCCAAGCACATGAGTGTATGTAACTAATCTTACGTCAGTGAAATCATAGAAATAGTGGTTATTTCTGCCAAAGGTATATATAAACAAGTGTTAGGTGTGACAATTCTTGCTCCCAGTGTATCACTCTGATATGTGGATTGTCGCCCTTGGGGGGGGGGGGCCTACACGCCCACGCGCGCACATATGCCCCTACTACACGGACACAGCAGTCCAGAATGTCCCCTCTCCGCCCTTTCCTCATAAGAACTAGTTTCTTCCTCTGCATGGGACCAAAGCAAATGTCGGAAGCGGACGTAACTGTCGCCCGAAGTGGGGAACACTCTGCCGAGTACCAGACATTGTTGCATCTGTGCTAGCCAGAACCGAAATTGCACTAGTTATGATTGCGCGAACATGTGTGGTTTGCAGAAAGGGAAACAATTGTCCGAACCCACAAGGCAGGGAGCCGACACAGTAAGCCACAGTGAATATCGCCGGGACCCAACCACCCGATGATATCCGAAATGATAGCAGTGAGTCTACTCAACCTGAAAAGAAGTACCAATAAACGCTGCTCCAACAGTAGCAGAAGTCCACGAGGTGAATGGCAGACAGCCACCACACTGGAATGGAATATCGATGGAAAATGCGGACATATGGGTTAAAGAAACTTACTCAAAAATTGTCAGGTGTTCGCCAACTAACCTGTTTGAACCACCCAAGTGTGCGGCCACCAAAGAAATGAGTTTGGAGATGACTCGCCTCATAACCGAGTACACTTTTTTTTTTTTTTTTTTAGGTTAAGGTGGGGAATGGAAGGAAGGTATGCTGGGGCTCAAGGCAAAGCCAGACATAGAATGAAGTCACAACAGATAGTCGTGGGGGAGGTTGGAAAAGAAGTTTAATGAGTTAAACAGAGGGGGACGACACCCCTTGTTTGTTGGCTAACTAAGCTAACCTAGGATTTAGGATGAGGTTGCACAATGGTTATTTTAGTAGACAATGACTAGATTGATTTTACAATTACAAGTTTATTAAAATCTTATACTGTACTACGTTATGGACTCACTAGATTGTGACTTGTTAAATGTGAATATATATCATAGATGGGTCGCGGGTTGGGTTGTTGTAGTGCGGGCAGACTCCGGGGCCACGAGGAGTGGGGTCGCCCCTCGTTGATGTCTTCCCCGCGTAGGTGGTCTGGGCTGTGAGGGTCGTCCAGGAGCTTGTCCCAAACCTTCTTCCCTGGGCGATGGAACCTGAAGTTGAGGGCTTCTGTTTTATTTCTTAGGTGGATGGTTTCCACTGTCTCCTGGTAGGGTGGCGCTTGGCCACTGGCTGACCTCAAATACTTGTTTTGGAAGCTCTGTAGTTGTTGTAGTCTGGTCTTCCCGAGTGTGACGAGTGGTATAGATGGGTACTCCAACACAGGCCTCACCAGCGCCTTGTACAGGTGAACTTGTATCTTCTCAGGCATCAATTTAAAACGTTTTAATTTGGCTGCGGCGACTTTGGCTTTATTTAGTCTGTCCTTCACGTGGGGAATGATGCCCGTCCGAGAGATGATGAGGCCGAGCAACCTGCCTTGTTTAGAGTACTCAATCTCTTGGTCGTCGATCATCAATGGCACCGGCTTGAATTTGGCTATGGGTATGACCTCGAATTTCGTTTTGTTTGTTTTCATTTTCCATTTATTTTCATACTCTAAGATACCCTCTATTGCCCGAGCAGTGAGTCGCGCCATCCTTGCCGAGGAACTTCCTAGGCAGGTGACGATCTGTGTTACATCGTCGGCATACATGACGTACTCGCTGTCGACGATTGGGGGTGGCAGGTCAGCCGTGTAGAGCGTGTAAAGGGTTGGAGAGAAACAAGAGCCCTGAGGCACGCCGCTCGATAGTGAGAATTCTTCTCCAAAATGTTCTTGCATCTTGATTTTGGCTCTGCGGTCCGTAATGAAATTGCACAGCAGGCGCGTCAGATTTTCGGGTAGCCCCAGTTGTATAATTTTATACTGCAGCCCCGCATGCCAAACTTTGTCAAACGCCTTACTGACGTCCCTCAGTACTATGTTGCACTACAGGCAGCCAGTCATGGCATTGGCGATCTGCTCGTAAGCTTGTGCTATGGCGGTGGATGTGCCTCGGTATTGGAGGAAGCCGAACTGGCGAGGATCATGCACGTCTTCGTCCTCCAGATACATCCGCAATCACTTGTTTACTATTTTTTCGAAGATTTTGGCAGTTACCTCTAGCAGCGATAATGGTCGAAAGTTTTCGACTTTGTTTGAAGGCTTCCCTGCTTTTGGTATGAGGCGAATAACAGCGATTTTGAACATCTTAGGGAAGTATCCAGAGGCGAGGCAGGCGTTGCATATATGAGCAAGCCTCTCTATCATGTTGTCTTGGAGTTGAGCCAGGATCTTCTTGTTAATGTGACTTTGCTCAGGTGATTTGTTTTTAAACCCTTTTATGACGGCTGACACATCTGCAGGAACTATGCGCTCCGTCAGGTAGCTTCCATCCACCAGTCTAGTGAAGTCAGTCCGTGGGAGCGGCTGGAGCAGGTGCTGATGGTCCTGCAACTGACATAAAATATCCTCCTTAAAATACCTGTCGAAACCCTCGTTCTCCTGTTCACTAATGGTAAAGATCTTCCGTAAATATCGCCGATGTAGTTGTTCTTGGTTTTACTCCTCGAATATTTTCACGTTGTTTTGGTCGAGCAGGTAAGGGACCGTGCTAGA
>NW_024720197.1:0-9625 GCF_018991925.1 Homarus americanus
TTTGTTAAACTCGATGAGGGGGCTTTGGTAAACTTGATGAGGAGCCTTTGTTATACTCGACCAGGGGACTTTGTTATACTCTATGAGGGTCCTTTGTTAAACTCGATGAGGTACCTTTGTTATACTCGACCAGAAGACTTTGTTATACTCGATCAGGGGCCTTTGTTATAATCGTTCAGGGAACTTTGTTATACTCGATCAGGGGACCTTGTTATACTCGATAAGGGGACTTTGTTATATTCGACAAGGGGAATTTGTTATACTCGACCAGGGGACTTTGTTATATTCGATCAGGGGCCTTTGTTAAACTAGATCAGGGGCTTTGTTATACTCGATCAGAGGACTTTGTTATTCTCGATAAGGGGGACTTTGTTATACTCGATCAGGGGGCTTTGTTATACTCGATCAAGGAACTTTGTTATACTCGATCAGGGGCCTCTGTTATAATCGTTCAGGGGACTTTGTTATACTCGATCAGGGGAGTTTGTCATACTCGATTAGGGGCCTTTTGTAAACTCGATCAGGGGCTTTTGTTATACTCGATCAGTGGAATTTGTTATACCTGATCAGGGACTTTATTATACCTCGACCAGGTGGCTTTGTTAAACTCAATGAGGGAACTCTTGTTATACCTGATCAGGGGCTCAGCACCTGTTCAGGGGACTTTGTTATACTCGATCAGGGGACTTTTTATACTAAATCAGGGGACTTTGTTATACTCGATCAGGGGACTTTGTTATACTCGATCAGAGGACTTTGTTATACTCGACCAGGGGAGTTTGTTATTCTCGGCCAGGGCACTTTGTTATACTCGATGAGGGGCCTTTGTTAAACTCGATGAGGGGCCTTTGTTATACTAGACCAGGGAACTTTGTTATACTCGATCAGGGGCCTTTGTTATTCTCGATAAGGGGCCTTGTTATAATCGTTCAGGGGACTTTGTTATAATTTGATCAGGGGGACTTTGTTATACCGAAAGTAGGGGTTTCGTTATACTCGATCAGGGGCTTTGTTATACTCGTTCAGGGACTTTGTTATACTCGACTCAGAGGACTTTGTTATACCTGATCAGGGACTTTGTTATAATTCGACCAGGGAGTTTGTTATACTGACCAGGGGACTTTGTTATACCTGATGAGGGGCCTTTGTTAAACCTTTTGATGAGGTACCTCGTTATACCTCGACCAGAGGACTTTGTTATACTGGATCAGGGCCTTTTGTTATAATCGTTCAGGGAACTTTGTTATACTCGATCAGGGACTTTGTTATACAATTTTACCCAGGGGACTTGTTATACCTGACCAGGGAATTTGTTATACTCGACCAGGGGACTTTGTTATACTCGATCAGGGGCCTTTGTTAAAATCGATCAGGGGCTTTGTTATACTCGATCAGGGGACTTTGTTATTCTCGATAAGGGGGACTTTATTATACTCGATCACGGGGCTTTGTTATACTCGATCAGGGAACTTTGTTATACTCGATCAGCGGCCTTTGTTATACTCGATCAGGGGACTTTGTTATACTCGACCAGACGACATTGTTATACCCGTTCAGGGGCCTTTGTTATACTTGATCAGGGGGCTTTGTTATACTCGATCAGGGGACTTTGTTATTCTCGATAAGGGGGACTTTGTTATACTCGTTCAGGCGCCTTTGTTATATTCGATCAGGGGCCTTTGTTATACTCGACCAGGGGACGTTGCTATACTCGATCAGGGGCCTTTGTTAAACTCGATTAGGGGCCTTTGTTATACTCGATCAGGCGACTTAGTTATACTCGATCAGGGGACTATGTTATACTCGATCAAGGGGCATTGTTTTACTCGATTAGGGAACTTTGTTATACTCGATTAGGGGACTTTGTTATACTTGATGAGGGGGCTTTGTTATACTCGATCAGGGGACTTTCTTATTATCGGTCAGGGGGACTTTGTTATATTCGATCAGGGGGCTTTGTTATACTCGATCAGGGAACTATGTTATACTCGATCAGGGGCCTTTGTTTTACTCGATAAGGAAACTTTGTTATACTCGATCTGGGGCCTTTGTTATAATCGTTCAGGTGACTTTGTTATACTCGATCAGGGGACTTTGTTGTACTCGATCAGGGGACTTTGTTATACTCGATCAGGGGGCTTCGTTTTACTCGATCAGGAAACTTTGTTATACTCGATCAGGGGCCTTTGTTATACTCGATCAGGCGACTTTGTTATACTCGATGAGGGGACTTTGTTATACTCGATCAGGGGGCATTGTTTTACTCGATCAGGAAACTTTGTTATACACGATCAGGGACTTTGTTATACTCGATGAAGGGCCTTTGTTATACTCGATGAGGGGACTTTGTTCTACTCGATCAGGGGACTTTGTTATACTAGATCAGGGGACATTGTTATATTCGATCAGGGGACTTTGTTATACTCGATGATGGGACTGTGTTATACTCTTTCAGGGGACTTTGTTATACCGGATCAGGGGACTTTGTTATACTCGAATAGGGGCCTTTGTTAAACTCGATCAAAGGCCTTTGATATTCTCGATGAGGGGCCTTTGTTAAACTCGATTAGGGGACTTTGTTCTATTCGTTCAGGAGACTTTGTTATACTTGATCAGGGATTTTGTTATACCTCGATGAGGGGCTATTCCTGATCAGGGGGCTTTGTTATACTTGGATCAGGGCCTTTGTTATAATCGACCAGGAGTTTGTTATACCACCGCTGGACTTTGTTATACCCGATGAGGGGTCTTTTGTTAAACTCCGATGAGGGGTTTTGTTATACCTCGACCAGGGGACTTTGTTACTCGATCATGGGCCCTGTTAAAACTCCTCGATCAGGGGCCTTGCTATACTTTCGATCAGGGGATTCTTGTTATTCCTCGATCAGGGAACTTTGTTATACTCTCGATCAGGGGTTTTTGTTATACCGGACAAGGAACTTTGTTATACTCGATCAGGGGCCTTTGTTATAATCGTTCAGGGGACTTTGTTATACTCGATCAGGGGGCTTTTTTTATACTCGACCAGGGGAGTTTGTCATACTCGATTAGGGGCCTTTGGTAAACTCGATCAGGGGCTTTTTGTATACTCGATCAGGGGAATTTGTTATACTCGATTAGGGGACTTTGTTATACTCGATCAGGTGGCTTTGTTAATCTCGATCAGGGAACTTTTTTATACTCGATCAGGGGCCTTTGTTATAATCGTTCAGGGGACTTTGTTATACTCGATCAGGGGACTTTTTATACTCAATCAGGGGACGTTGTTATACTCGATCAGGGGACTTTGTTATACTCGATCAGAGGACTTTGTTATACTCGACCAGGGGAGTTTGTTATTCTCGGCCAGGGGACTTTGTTATACTTGATGAGATGAGGGGCCTTTGTTAAACTCGATGAGGGGCCTTTGTTATACTAGACCAGGGGACTTTGTTATACTCGATCAGGGGCCTTTGTTAAACTCGATCAGGGGCCTTTGTTATATTCGTTTAGGGGACTTTGTTATACTTGATCAGGGGACTTTGTTATACTCGAGTAGGGGGTTTTGTTATACTCAATCAGGGGGCTTTGTTATACTCGTTCAGGGGACTTTGTTATACTCGATCAGAAGACTTTGTTATACTCGATCAGGGGACTTTGTTATACTCGACCAGGGGAGTTTGTTATACTCGACCAGGGTACTTTGTTATACTCGATGAGGGGCCTTTGTTAAACTCGATGAGGTACCTTTGTATATAAACCAGGGACTTTGTTATACTCGATCAGGACGCTGTTATAATGTTTCCAGGGAACTTTGTACTCGATCAGGGGACTTTGTTATACTCGATCAGGGAACTTTGTTATACTCGATCAGGGGACTTTGTTATACTCGATCAGGGGACTTTGTTATTCTCGATAAGGGGGACTTTGTTATACTCGATCAGGGGGCTTTGTTATACTCGATTAGGGAACTTTGTTATACTCGATCAGCGGCCTTTGTTATACTCGATCAGGGGACTTTGTTATACTCGACCAGACGACAATGTTATACTCGTTCAGGGGCCTATGTTATACTTGATGAGGGGGCTTTGTTATACTCGACCAGGGGACTTTGTTATTCTCGATAAGGGGGACTTTGTTATACTCGATCTGGGGCCTTTGTTATACTCGTTCAGGCGCCTTTGTTATATTCGATGAGGGGCCTTTGTTATACTCGAACAGGGGCATTTGTAAAACTCGATCAGGGGCCTTTGTTATACTCGATCAGGCGACTTTGTTATACTCGATCAGGGGGAATTATTTTACTCGATCAGGAAACTTTGTTATACTCGATTAGGGGACTTTGTTATACTTGATGAGGGGGCTTTGTTATACTCGATCAGGGGACTTTCTTATTATCGGTCAGGGGGACTTTGTTATACTCGATCAGGGGGCTTTGTTATACTCGATCAGGGAACTTTGTTATACTCGATTAGGGGCCTTTGTTTTACTCGATCAGGAAACTTTGTTATACTCGATCAGGGGCCTTTGTTATAATCGTTCAGGGGACTTTGTTATACTCGAAAAGGGGACTTTGTTATACACGATGAGGGGACGTTGTTATACTCGATCAGGGGGCTTTGTTTTACTCGATCAGGAAACTTTGTTATACTCGATCAGGGGACTTTGTTATACTCTATGAGGGTCTTTGTTATACTCAATCAGGGGGCTTTGTTATACTTGATCAGGGGCCTTTGTTATAATCGTTGAGGGGACTTTGTTATACTCGATCAGGGGACTTTGTTACACTCGACCAGGGGACTTTGTTATACTCGATGAAGGGCCTTTGTTATACTCGATGAAGGGACTTCGTTCTACTCGATCAGGGGACTTTGTTATACTCGATGAGGGGACATTGTTATATTCGATGAGGGGACTTTGTTATACTCGATGATGGGACTGTGTTTTACTCGTTCAGGGGACTTTGTTATACAGGATCAAGGGACTTTGTTATACTCGAGTAGGGGCCTTTGTTAAACTCGATCAAAGGCCTTTGATATTCTCGATGAGGGGCCTTTGTTAAACTCGATAAAGGGACTTTGTTCTACTCGTTCAGGGGACTTTGTTATGCTTGACCAGGGGATTTTGTTATACTCGATGAGGGGGCTTTGTTATACTCGATCAGGGGGCTTTGTTATACTTGATGAGGGGCCTTTGTTAAACTCGATGAGAGAGGCCTTTGTTATACTCGACCAGGGACTTTCGGTATACTCGATCATGGGCCTCTGTTGCAAGCTCGATCAGGGGCCTTTGTTATACTCGATCAGGGGACTTTGTTATACTCGATCAGGGGGCTTTGTTATACTCGATCAGGGAACTTTGTTATATTCGATCAAGGGCCTTTGTTATAATCGTTCAAGGGACTTTGTTATACTCGATTAGGGGCTTCTTTATACTCGACCAGGGAGTTTGTTATACTCGATTAGGGCCTTTATTAAACTCGATCAGGGCTTTTGTTATATACTCGATCAGGGGACTTTGTTATACTCGATCAGGGGACTTTGTTATACTCGATCAGGTGGCTTTGTTATACTCGATCAGGGAACTTTGTTATACTCGATCAGGGGCCTTTGTTATAATCGTTCAGGGGACTTTGTTATACTTGATCAGGGGACTTTTTATACTCAATCAGGGGACTTTGTTATACTTGATCAGGGGACTTTGTTATACTCGATCAGTGGACTTTTTAATACTCAATGAGGGGCCTTTGTTATACTCGATCAAAGTCCTTTGTTATACTCGATCAGGGGATTTTGTTATACTCGATCAGGAGAATTTGTTATACTCGATCAGGGGACTTTTTTATACTAGATCAAGGACTTTGTTATCCTCGATCAGGGGACTTTGTTTTACTCGATGAGGGGGCTTTGTTATACTCGATCAGGGAACTTTGTTATATTCGATGAGGGGACTTTGTTATACTAGATTAGTGGCCATTTTTATACTCAATTAGGGGACTTTGTTATTCTCGAATAGGGTACTTTGTTATAATCGTTCAGGCGACTTTGTTATACTCGATCAGGGACTTTGTTATACTCGATCAGGGGACTTTGTTATACTCGACCCGGGGAGTTTGTTATACTCGATCAGGGGCCTTTGTTATAGTCGATCAGGGGCCTTTGTTATACTCGATCAGGGGACTTTGTTATACTCGACCAGGGGTCTTTCTTATACTCGATCAGGGACCTATGTTATACTTGATGAGGGGGCTTTGTTATACTCGATCAGGGGACTTTCTTATTCTCGATGAGAGGGACTTTGTTATACTCGATCAGTGGGCTTTGTTATACTCGATCAGGGAACTTTGTTATACTCGATCATGGGCCTTTGTTATACTCGTTCAGGCGCCTTTGTTATATTCGATCAGGGGCCTTTGTTATACTCGATGAGGGGACATTGATATATTCGATGAGGGGACTTTGTTATACTCGATGATGGGACTGTGTTATACTCGTTCAGGGGACTTTGTTATACAGGATCAGGGGACTTTGTTATACTCGAATAGGGGCCTTTGTTAAACTCGATCAAAGGCCTTTGTTATTCTCGATGAGGGGCCTTTGTTAAACTCGATTAGGGGACTTTGTTCTACTTTATCAGGGAACTCTGTAATACTCGATCAGGGGACTGTGTTATTCTCGATCAGGGGGACTTTGTTATACTCGATCAGGGGACTTTGTTATACTTTTATACTCGAGCCAGGGAGTTTGTTATACTCCCGATTAGGGGCGCTGATAGAAAGTCAGGGGCTTTTGTATATACTCGATCAGGGGACTTTGTTAGCATACTCGATCAGGGGACTTTGTTATACTCGATCAGGTGGCTTTGTTATACTCGATCAGGGAACTTTGTTATACTCGATCAGGGGCCTTTGTTATAATCGTTCAAGGGACTTTGTTATACTCGATCAGGGGACTTTTTATACTCAGTCAGGGGACTTTGTTATACTCGATCAGGGGACTTTGTTATACTCGATCAGGGGACTTTGTTATACTCGACCAGGGGAGTTTGTTATTCTCGCCCAGGGGAATTTGTTATACTCGATGAGGGGCCTTTGTTATACTAGACCAGGGGACTTTGTTATACTCGATCAAGGGCCTTTGTTAAACTCGATCATGGGCCTTTGTTAGTACTCGTTCAGGGGACTTTGTTATACTTGATCCAGGGACTTTGTTATAATCGGTAGGGGTTTTGTTATACTGGAGTCAGGGGGCTTTTTGTTATACTGGTTAAGGACTTTGCTATATCGATCTAGAAGACTTTATTTATGCTCACGTCAGGGGACTTTGTTGCTCGACCAGGGGGTTTGTTATGCTCGACCGGGGACATTTGTTATATGGAGTGAGGGGCGCTTTATTTCAAACTCGATGAAGTACCTTTGTTATACTCGACCAGGGGACTTTGTTATACTCGATCAGGGGCCTTTGTTATAATCGTTCAGGGAACTTTGTTATTCTCGATCAGGGGACTTTGTTATACTCGATCCGGGGACTTTGTTATTCTCGATGAGAGGGACTTTGTTATACTCGATCAGTGGGCTTTGTTATACTCGATCAAGGAACTTTGTTATACTCGATCAGGGGCCTTTGTTATACTCGTTCAGGCGCCATTGTTATATTCGATCAGGGGCCTTTGTTATACTCGATGAGGGGACATTGATATATTCGATGAGGGGACTTTGTTATACTCGATGATGGGACTGTGTTATACTCGTTCAGGGGACTTTGTTATGGGATCGGGGGACTTTTTGTTATACTCCGAATAGGGCCTTTGTTAAACTCGATCAAAGGCCTTTCTTGGTATTCTCGATGAGGGCCTTTGTTAAACTCGATTAGGAAATTTGTTCTACTACTCGTTCAGGGGACTTTGTTATATGATCAGGGGATTTTATTTATGCTCGTTGAGGGGCTTTTGTTGTATAGATCGGGGGCTTTGTTATACTTGATCATGGGCCTTTGTTATAATCGACCAGGTGAGTTTGGTATACTCGACCAGGGGACTTTGTTATACTCGATGAGGGGCCTTTGTTAAACTCGATGAGGGGCCTTTGTTATACTCGACCAGGGGACATTATTATACTCGATCATGGGCCTCTGTTAAACTCGATCAGGGGCCTTTGTTATACTCGATCAGGGGACTTTGTTATACTCGATCATAGGGCTTTGTTATACTCGATCAGGGAACTTTCTTATACTCGATCAGGGGCCTTTGTTATAATCGTTCAGGGGACTTTGTTATACTCGATCAGGGGGCTTTTTTATACTCGACCAGGGGAGTTTGTTATACTCGATTAGGGGCCTTTGTTACACTCTATCAGGGGCTTTTGTTATACTCAATCAGGGGACTTTGTTATACTCGATCAGGGTACTTTGTTATACTCCATTAGGTGGCTTTGTTAAACTCGATCAGGGAACTTTGTTATACTCGATCAGGGGCCTTTGTTATAATCGTTCAGGGGACTTTGTTATACTCGATCAGGGGACTTTTTATACTCAATCAGAGGACTTTGTTATACTCGATCAGGGGACTTTGTTATACTCGATCAGAGAACTTTGTTATACTCGATCAGGGGAGTTTGCTATTCTCGGCCAGGGGACTTTGTTATACTCGATGAGGGGCCTTTGTTAAACTCGATGAGGGGCCTTTGTTATACTAGACCAGGGGACTTTGTTATACTCGATCACGGGCCTTTGTTAAACTCGATGAGGGGCCTTTGTTATATCGTTCAAGGGACTTTGTTACATGCTTGATCAGGGGCTTTGTTATGCTCGGCGAATGAGGGGGTTTTGTTGCGCATATGCGATCAGGGGCTGCATTTATATACTCGTTCCAGAGGCTTTTATTTATACCGATCAGAGGACTTTGTTATACTCGATCACGGAAGTATTGCGCCTCGACCAGGGGAGTTTGTTATATACTCGACCAGGGACTTTGTTATACTCGATAGGTAGCGCTATTAAACTCGATAGAGTACCCTTTATTTATACTTGACCAGGGGACTTTGTTATACTCGATCAGGGGCCTTTGTTGCATAATCGTTCAGGGAACTTTGTTGCGTATACTCGATCAGGGACTTTGTTATACTCAGGGGACTTTGTTATATGCTCGGCCAGGGGTTTGTTATACTCGATCAGGGGGCTTTGTTATCCTCGATCAGGGAACTTTGTTATACTCGATCAGCGGCCTTTGTTATACTCGATCACGGGACTCTGTTATACTCGACCAGACGACATTGTTATACTCGCTCAGGGGCTTTTGTTATACTTGATGAGGGGGCTTTGTTATACTCGATCAGGGGACTTTGTTATTCTCGATAAGGGGGACTTTGTTATACTCGATCTGGGGCCTTTGTTATACTCGTTCAGGCGCCTTTGTTATATTCAATCAGGGGCCTTTGTTATACTCGACCAGGGGACTTTGTTATACTCGATTAGGGGCCTTTGGTAAACTCGATCAGGGGCCTTTGTTATACTCGATCAGGCGACTTTGTTATACTCGATCAGGGGACTTTATTATACTCGATCAGTGGGAATTGTTTTACTCGATCAGGAAACTTTGTTATACTCGATTAGGGGTCTTTGTTATACTTGATGAGGGGGCTTTGTTATAC
>NW_024720198.1:0-5204 GCF_018991925.1 Homarus americanus
AAAGTTTCCAATTTGAATTTGTGCTCTCCTATCATCTAAATAGTTACATAATATTCTTAGCAAGTATTCGTTAAGTCCCAGTTTTAATATTTTATATTTTAAGCCTAAATGCCAAACTTTATCAAAAGCCTTAGAAACGTCCCATAAAATTATATTGATCTGGTTCCCCTTGCTTTTTTCTATTGCAATTATTTCCGTTATTGTAGCTATTGCAGTTAGGGTATTTCTATTGGGCATAAATCCATGTTGTCTATTGTTAGTTTTCCCATGTTGTGTTAAAATGGTTATAAGTCTTGAATTTAAATTTTTTTCCAGTAGTTTCCCGGTAATTTCTAATAAAGATATTGGCCTGTAGTTTAATATTTCCTTATTGTCCTTACCCTCCTTGGGAATAAATATCATTTTAGCATATTTTAGTTTGTCTGGAAAGTAACCGGTTATTAAGCATGCGTTATAAATGAATAGTGTATTTAAAATGTTTTCCAGGTTAGATTCTTGAAATCATATTTTCGTACTGACCTGCAGGCGAGGCTTTTTCGTAATTTCCTCAGACAGTACATCATTTCTCCTATGAATTTATTATTTGATTATTAGGTAATAAGTTATAGTCTATATACTCTTGCCTTGAGGGTGATTCTATGTATTTGTCTTCATTCTTCTTCTATCCTTTCTTCGTGTTCTTACTCGATATTCATTTCCTCTCATCTGATATTTTAAACTTTTACCATTCCTTTTGAATGCTGACTCATTCATTTTCCTCGATACAGTTTTGTTTCCTTTTTGGTCTGTGTGGTGTTTTTTTTTGTTGTACCCATCGTCTCTTGTTTAAGAGTCAAAAATGTTTTGTATCTTCTGATCATGTCAGCCGCCATTATAATATCATTCTATTTTTTGTTGTTTGCTTCCTTACATGCATCTCTTAATTTTATCTGTAGTGCTGTCTGCTTCGTATATAGCAATCTGTTACTGCCATGTCTTTCCATATACCTGTTTATTTCATTGTAATGGGTTTGGATTATTTAACTTGTTCTGTTAGTCTATTATTGGGTAATGTTCTGAGGTGTGAAATAGGAGTGTGTTTGGTTATAGATGTTTTTATTTCTGAGTGCAGTCTGTCAATTTCTGATCTATATCTTCTGTTGTTTTTCCTTGTAGGTTAATCGAATGGTGATTACCTAAGTCTTCTTTGAAGATGTCCCAGTCTGTTTTACTCATTTTCAGTCTCTTTTTTATTGGTATCTGTATGGGGCTTGTTGACAGTGTTAGTATAATTGGCAGATGGTCACTGCCTGTGAGAGGTCCCTGTATTATATGGTAATTGAAAAAGGTTTTGTTGTTGGTAAAAATTTTGTTTCGTGTCGATTGTGTATTGTGATTTCTCCAGGTTGGAAAGTTAGGACCCAGATGATTGATTTTCCCTAAATTTATTAATTGATTAAGGGCGTTTCCCACGACGTTATTATTTGTATTAATAAAAATCCTATGTCTGGCGTTAAGTCTCCTAAGATGTACATCGGATGACCATTAGCCAATTTTTAATAGGTCTTCTATAGGTAAAGTAGGGTCGTCTCGGTGGAGATAAGTATTGTTATTGCTTAATAATTACGTCTCCTTGAGTTGTATTATTTTTATTGCTAGAAATTCATCCTGAAGTCATCAATTGGTATAAATTTTAAGTTTCTTTAATAAAACACTTCATCGCTTCCTCGTCCATTTTTCTCGCCCGATTTATTTCTTTGGTTTTACATAATAGTTAAAGTTTTATGTTGTTGTTTTCTGTCTCACCGTGACTGTTTATTAGTATAATGTCAGGGTCAATTTCTTGATATATATTACTTAGGTTAATTCTCTTGGTCTTCCAGTTTCTTACGTTGTGTTGTATTATTCTTAAAGTTCTTACTGTTTGTCTATTGTCCATTATTTCTTATACTTGGATTGTGACTGTTGAAGTGGAGACCTATCATCCTGTTTCCCGCTTCTGACTCTTCTAAACTCTGACGGGTCTACTATTTTAAAGTCTTTGGTCGTAATCTTTAGTTTGTCCGTAGTAATTAGTGACCAGACATAATCTTCACTTAGGGATTTTTCTTGATATGTCCACTTGTATATCCCTCCTTCACAGTTTTTTACTATTGTCCCTCCTGTTGGTCTCGATGTTGGGATTCCATGTTTTGTTGTAGTGATAACTTTTAATCCAATTTCTTCAGCAGATTCAGGTTGTATATTGTGATCTCACGACAGAACAACTCCTGACAACACAATAGATACCTCCACTCTCACACAGGACCACACCCTCACTGCTCCTTTCACCCCAACAGAAGTCGCACAAGCACTGGACAAAACCAAAAAGAAAACATCAGGTGACAGCAATATTGGTCAAGCAATCCTAAAGCACCTGCCCCGAGAAACAATCACAGCCATTACATACCTCTACAACACCCAACTGGCTACAGGATACTTCCCAAAGCTCTTTAAGACAGCCACAGCCGTCATGATACCTAAACCAAACAAAAACCCAACAGATCCTCAAAACTACAGACCGATCAGCATACTAGAAGTCTTAGGCAAAACTTTTGAAAGACTATACAACACCCACCTCAGATACCACCTTGAAGATGAACAACTACTGTCCTACAAGCAGTTCGGCTTCAGAGCACACCACTCAACTCAAGACGCACTCAATATAATCACAAACTACCTCCACATGAACAAAGATGCATACAAGATAGCACTCATTACAAAAGACGTACAAAAAGCCTTCGACACAGTTTGGCACGATGGATTAAAGTACAAGATATGCACCAATTTTAACCTCCCTCAAAAATCACAACAATTACTCTGTAACTTCCTAACAGACAGAAAAATGAGGATAAAAGTCACACCTGCCTACTCTGACCACTTCACACTGCATGCAGGAGTCCCACAAGGATCAGTCCTGTCCCCAACACTATACATTCTTTACACAAACGACTTACCCGACCCCTTACACATCGACTCTCTGACAATACAGTACGCCGACGATGTAACCCAACTAGTCAGACACAGAACTCTTGATCACCTAACAGACAAAGCTAACAGGGAACTCGAACAAGTTACACAATGGGAACTCCGATGGCGAATAAAAACCAACCCGAACAAAGCACAAATCACCTACTTCGGCACCAAAAGACGACAACCACGTCACATTTACCTAAACCCCTACATCGCCTACCCTTCACCTATAACTATCAAACGAACAAACACAATCCTAGGAGTCACATTCAACGACACCCCCACCATGACACTACACACCAATATGAAGGCTTTGATCGCAAACAAAACACTCGGGAATATATACAGATTCAGAACCGCATCAATCAAAACCAAAACACACCTATTCAAAGCCCTCATACGCCCACTATTGACTTATGCACCTAACACACTCCAGCTAGCACCACCATCAAGCGCCAAGAAACTTCAAGTCATTCAAAACAAAGCACTAAGATTCATCCATAACACACACTGGTCATCCTTCACCCGAAATAGTCATCTACATGAACTCAGCTCCGTCCCCCCACTTAACATCTACTGGAGACAACTAGGTGACAAACAAATAGAATCACTCCTCACTAATTACCCTCAATGGGAGGATTATTTCGACATCATACTCCCACGCAGATTCAGAGACAGAAATCCCTCCATACTAAACAGACCAAACACTCCCCTCCCACCTCCCTTGTATTAATAACTTCCCTATAACCACACCCAAAAAAATTTCCCCCCCAAATTAAACCTAACCTCTCCTTAACCCTCACCCAACGATTCCTCCTCCCCCCTTCACTCAAACCCCGCCTCTCAAACTCAAGACCACTCCGACAAAAAAAAAAAAAAAAATAAAACTAACCCACTCAACCTGCACTAACACTCCCCCCCCAAACAAAAGAAAAGAAAAGACCCTAACAATCCCCCCAAAATAAAAACCTAACATACCCAGCCGTTACTAGCAATCCCACACAAAATAAAAAATAACCATTCTACCGTTAACTAACCACACCCTATCACTCCTCCCAAAATAAAAACCTAACTTACCCAGCCGTTACTAGCAATCCCACACAAAATAAAAAATAACCATTCTACCATTAACTAACCACACCCTATCACTCCTCCCAAAACAAATACCTAACTTACCCATCCCATACTAACTCGGATGACATGTACGTTTCCCTTAGCCAATAAGGTCGGGGAGAGTTCCACAGTGCCTGTACGCAAGCCCTCTCCCTCAAGAATGTTACCTACACTGTTTTATGGGCACCTCCCTTAGCCAATAAGGTCGGAGAGGTGTGTCTAATAAAAACGGTACCAAATTGCAGACGACATTGAACGCCTCCTTTAGCCAATAAGGTCGGGGAGGGGTGCAATGTACCTGTACACAAACCCTCTCCCTCAAAAATGGGGCCAGAACTCACAATACCTGCAAGAGCCTACCGCAATTGCAGAAGTCCTTTACTAGCCAAAGGGAAGAAAGAATGCAATGATTAACCCAACTCTGCCAACTACTAACAAAACCTACAATCCTCCCAAAAGAAAAACTTAACCCACCCAACCTTACTCACAATCCCTCCTATAAAAAAAAAAAAAAATGCTAACTCTCCATCCAATCACTAATCAACACCTTCAATCCTCCCAAAAGAAAAACTTAGCCTTTTCGACCTTTCCCTAACTAAGCCCCTTCGACCTCCTAAAAAAAAAAAAAAAAAAAAAAAAAAAAAAACTATGACTCAATACAACTGTTCATTAGCAACACAAATCACTTATCACACCTAAAAGAATCACCCACCACTCTCAATTAACCCCAACAACCTCCTAAGTCCCCCTCTCCTCTCCTCGCCTCCCCTCTCCTCTCCTCTCCTCTCCCCTCCTCCCGACAACCGAACCATACCTGACCTTATAACAATTATCCTAACCCTCCCCCTCTCCCCTTACTACATTTCCACGCAAACGCATACACACTCACACAACAACCCCCCCTAAGCAATTCTAATTCACCTCAAATCAACATACAACCTCCACCCCCGCCAATCCCCAAACACAAACTCCCCCCCCTCCCACAACCAATCTCCAAACACAACACCCCCGCCAGACAAAGCCTCTCATAACACCACAACTCTCCAAAACCAAATCAAACATACCCAACCTCTATACCAGCCACTGTCAACATTATCGAC
>NW_024720199.1:0-9781 GCF_018991925.1 Homarus americanus
TATAACAGCAAGAGCACTGCAGACCTCGTGGTACCACCACATTCCGGGTTGACACACCTCAGGTCGACCCAAGGGACTTGACCTCGCCCGCTAATGACGTGAGCCGGTGACCTATAACCGCACCTAGCCAAGACACCTGGCCAGGACCACACCTGCACACAACTATTCAGATCAAACCAGTTTAGTGTTAATTGTTAGAGGTCAGAAGCCGGCTGGGCCGACCCCATATAAAGGCCCTACAGTCCCGTCCACGGGCATTCAACATTCCATATTCGGCTTCCGAGATTCGAGATTCCTATTCCATTATCATTATCATTCTGGTTGCTGTCTCTCTCTCCCGTTCGGGTCGTCACTCGGTTCACTAAGCAGAGTCACGCACGTCCCCTCCCCAGGTCGGGAGGGAGACCTCCCGACCAGACGGCATCGCCAGCTAAGCAGACTCTCCCTGTGATGAAGGCAGCCCAGCCAGCACCCACTGGGCCTACGTCAGGGTACACGTGAGTCTTGTCAGAACGTCCTAGGGTGAGTTACCTACTGTGGGAAGTGTATTCATTCAGGTGTGTCCGAGAGTCAGTGTCAAGTAACGTAAAGCATAATGTGTTAGTACCCCGATATAATAGTGATATTAATGTGTCCATGCCATTGAGTGAGTTAATAAATAGTTGTATCAAGAGGTGTTTAACAAGTTGTCCCTTTAAGAAGTAATATACGTGTATTGACATATGAGATAAGATAAGCGTAGTGACGCTGTGCAAATAACATCCAGGCCACGCTACCAAGTTTCCTATCTTTACATTCCTACTCTCTATACTTCCTACTTATATATATCTTCCTCTTCTCTGTTTATTGCGTCTCATTACAATGGTGGCAGCGCACTTAACGTAAGAACTCACGCCTATTCCCCTTAGTGTTCAGTACAGTGATAGTTAGAATCTTTTGAAGTGAATTTTTTTTTTGCGAATGCACTTCCAACTGATCCATCATCCCTTTAGGATTGTTTCTCTGTCAAATGTCACTCACAGTACCACCCATGGCCAGCCGGACGTCAACCACAGTACATACGAGCAGAGAAGAACCAGCATGATGAAAGCAGCGTGATGAATGCAGCTTGATGAAGGCAGCACGAAACCCACCACACACCACGTCACTTCTTTCAAGTCCTCCCTTGGTCTAGGATTAAGAAGATTTTATATTTTTCTACTTTAGGAAGTTAAGGAGTGTGGAATGTAGAGCAACACAACGAACCCTGGTGAGCCCAGCCAGGGAGGGATTCACCACTGTGGAAGGTGTAAGACAGGACGGTCTTTGGTCTCGCCGACACTCACGTACGGAGGGCGAGCCTTGGTCCGCGGAACCTGCCTTACAGTCATCTAAGGAGACGACAGCCCAAGCAGTGGACCGGCCTTCATCCCGGCCGGAGGGGGCCGACGGCAGATGAACAGAAAATCGTCTGGAATATGTTGAAAATGATGATGTTGCAGAGAAGAAATACAGATGGAGCAGAAAAATTCATCTGGAATATGAAAATGAAGATGTATAAAGAAACGCAGATGAGCAGAAAAATTCGTCTGGAATATGAAAATGAAGATGTATAAAGAAACGCAGATGAGCAGAAAAATTCGTCTGGAATATGAAAATGAAGATGTATAAAGAAACGCAGATGAACAGAAAATTCGTCTGGAATATGAAAATGATGATGTACTAAGAAAAAAGGAAGATGGAACAGAAAATTCATCTAGAAGACGTTGAAATGAGGCTCTAAACGTAGAGGAAGAACGCAGATGGGACAGAAAACTCGTCTGGAATAGTATAGAAACCAGGAGGAAGTGAGAAGAAGTCAGAAGGTGTGGAGAAACGACCTACAAGGTGCGGTATGTGAAGAAAGAAGACAGAAGATGTGCTATGTGAAGAAAGAAGACAGAAGATGTGCTGTCCTGACATCACAAGAAAGTCGATGATGAAGGACCAACAGACTACAGCTGCTGAGCTGCCGCCATCCCCTATTTTTCAGATACCAGCTGGATGGAAGACGTGAGCTATGCCGGACCCAACTAATGTACTGATGTTGTTGATGTATAATAAAAAGATATCAATACCCTAATATGTGAAGTAGGAACATTTTTTGTGTATTTTGAAGTATTTTCTCTGATTTTGTTGATGTTTACTACAAAGAATGTCTTTTTTTAGTCTCACTTTTTTCTATGAGTTCATTTGATCAATGTCTTGGACTATGAAACACGATGTTGTGGCTATATTACTGACTGAGATGAATTATTATTTTGACATGGGCTGATAAGGAAATGTAACACCTGTTGTTGTTTGTAGAATGTGATTTGCAAGGTTGCCTCGGACACTATGCTACATATGAAGGATTTTTTCATTCTATGTTCACTTGCTATGTTTCCTTTTTCTCCTGGCATAGAAGCTTTGATCTTGGCAGGAGGTATAGTGAGCTTTGTCAGATCAAACTAGCGCCAGTAGAAAAACATACACCTATGAGATTGTTGTTTGTAAATGTGAGACTATGTTATCGCCCCAGGGATTATCTTTGACACCACACGTGATGTCGCTGTCTATATGTGGCATCAGTCTCTGTGATGAAGCTTTGGTCTTGGCGGGAGGTGTAATGATTGATTGTCAGACCAAACCTTACAGCCCAGAATTATGCCGCATATAACAGCAAGTACACCACAGACCTCGTGGTACCACCACATTCCGGGTTGACACACCTCAGGTCGACCCAAGGGACTTGACCTCGCCCGCTAATGACGTGACCCGGGTGACCTACAACCGCACCTAGCCAAGACACCTGGCCAGGACCACACCTGCGCACAACTATCCAGATCAAACCAGTTTAGTGTTAATTGTTAGAGGTCAGAAGCCGGCTGGGCCGACCCCATATAAAGGCCCTACAGTCCCGTCCACGGGCATTATCTTTACGATTATCATTCTGATCCTGGTCATACTGATTCTCATTCTGGTTGCTGTCATCTCTCTCCCGTTCGGGTCGTCACTCGGTTCACTAAGCAGAGTCACGCACGTCCCCTACCCAGGTCGGGAGGGAGACCTCCCGACCAGACCACGGCATCGCCAGCTAAGCAGACTCTCCCATAGGAGGCAGCCCAGCCAGCACTCACTGGGCCTACGTCAGGGTACACGTGAGTCTTGCCAGAACGTCCTAGGGTGAGTTACCTACTGTGGGAAGTGTATTCATTCAGGTGTGTCCGAGAGTCAGTGTCAAGTAACGTAAAGCATAATGTGTTAATACCCCGATATAATAGTGATATCAATGTGTCCATGTCATTGAGTGAAGTAATAAATAGTTGTATCAAGAGGTGTTTAACAAGTTGTCCCTTTAAGAAGTGATATATGTGTATTGATATACGAGATAAGATAAGCGTAGTGACGCTGTGCAAATAACATCCAGGCCACGCTACCAAGTTTCCTATCTTTACATTCCTACTCTCTATATTCCTACCTATATTGTGTTACGAACCCCTCCACCCAGAGCTACGAACCACGCCATCTATTGTCCTGATCTACCTACCCAGCACCACGAGCAACGCCATCTAGGGACGAGACACGAGTATGACTCGTCTTAGTTACCACTCCGGGGTTTCCCTTCTCCATATCCTGGTTGTTGCGTCACTTCCTCCTAGTCTTCTTTGTGAGCTCCAATTCGAGGAGAGAGACTTGGCTCTGGGAAGTGACCACAGGATCATCTATCCTCTAAACCTACGGACAGTGACTACCTACCGTCTTCTACAATACTCAGCCTTACTCGTCAGCCATCTCAGCTCCTCACTTAAGTACTTGTATTTTGTATTGCCTCCCCCACGTCCACTTGCTTCATAATTGTTTTATGTTTTATTAATATGTATATACTGTTAATGTTTAGGTTAAGTTTGGTTAAGGGTAATTTATAAGCTGAATATTTTGTTAAGGGATTTATGGTACTTTATTATACACAACGAAAACTCGCATCCTTTGTCTACCCTTTTATAGTCCGATTGTCTTTGTTTTTGTTTTTTTTGTTACCTGTTGGGATCTGGGTAGACGTATAACTATATTCTAAATCCCCAACTCGTAACAAATGGCGACCGTGACAGGACTCGACCTTAAGTACCATATTCCGTCCTCCCTTGTTACTCAGTGTTAATTATTCCTCCCAGTCACTTCTGTTCACAATTGCTTTACGGTGGTCTAAAGTTTCCTTCATATGTGTGTGCATATATTGGTATTATCGTACAGTAAGAGTGACAGCCGTAGGATATTAGGTTCCAAGTGTCATAAGGCTTACCTGTTATTACACGTGGCAGTCGTGTAGTAAGTCTTATCGAGTGTAGGGAAGAATCCGGATCTGTTTAATGCCGTACCCTCACTCCAGAGTAGGCTGTTCCATAGTCACTAGTTTACGGTGAAGTGATATCTTGGGACGCCCTGCTCTACCAGGACCCCATAATTATAACGCCTCAATTATTGTTCTTCTCATTATCTCATTCAGGGTCAATCATACCATTTATCAGGGTTGTTAATCCGGATCTTTATATTAATGCCGTAATACGGCCTTCCTCTTTCAAGTATCTCGGGGTTGTTAATCCGGATCTTTATATTAATGCCGTAATACGCCCTTCCTCTTTAAAGTATCTCAGGGTTGTTAATCCGGATCTTTATATTAATGCCGTAATACGCCCTTCCTCTTTAAAGTATCTCGGGGTTGTTAATCCGGATCTTTATATAAAATGCCGTAATACGCCCTTCCTCTTTCAAGTATCTCAGGGATGTTAATCCGGATCTTTATATTAATGCCGTAATACGCCCTTCCTCTTTCAAGTATCTCTTATCCTTATCTAAGGATCTTCTCAGAAGAACAATAATCATAAGTGTAATTTCCCTAGGTAGTTTCCGGGACTTTCTGGTTATCCACTGCCGTGATATTTTCTAGGGTAATCCACGTATCTTATCTTTTGACCATTAATTAATTTATCTAGGTTTTCTTAATGGCCACCTCAGGATTTGTTAAACTTGGTAGTCCTGGAGGAGTGGAAGAACAAGATACCATTTCACATCTTGAAGCATGTGGAGGATCGTGGAGAGGTTAATTTAGGACGTGCGGCTGAGCTGGCTGATGAGTACGCCTTGCTGGTGGAGTCACTGTGCCGTAGGGAACGTGGTACTTCCCGACATGTTAGGTCCTCCTCTGATGATAACCTTGGGGACGTGAGTGGTAGGTCGAAAGGTCCCACACCTAACCCCCCTAATGCAACCAAGTTTCATTGTTCTTACTGTAAAAACCCAGGCCATACGATCCAGACTTGTAAACACCCAAAGTGTCGAATTGCTAAAAGTAGTTCCCTGGATCCCAAATCCAAACCAATAGCAAACACCAATGAGGAAAGGCCCCATCAGGATCTCTTCTCTTCATTCACCTATGAGGGAAAAATTTCAATCATGGAGGGGTCTCGTTCTTTCCCTATTCGTATGCTACGTGATACGGGCGCAGCACAATCTATCCTCCTGTTTAACGTCATTCCTGATATATCTACCGCATTTACTAATGAGTGTTCTAATTTCAGATCTCTCATCCCATTCTTCCTATCCTTTAGCTAAAGTGCACCTCCAATGTCCCTTGATTACTGGGGAAGTGCAAATAGCCATTAGGAAAGACCCAATGCCTGTGTGCTGCATTCATTTATTATTGGGTAATGACTTGGTAGGAGATCTAGTGGTTCCTAACATAAAGACAGTCGACTCTCCCTTACCTGTCAACTCCACCACTGACCTTAAAGAAACTATTTCTCATCTTTTCCCATCTTGTGCTGTCACCCGGTCACAGAGTGTGCGAAATGGGCCCTCTTCATCTAAAACCACCTCTAATATCTTCCTACCCACAGAAGATCTGTACAATAAGACCATTAGTAAGTATAAGCTCATTACAGCCCAACAATCTGATCTATCTTTGTTCAAACAGGTGATGAAAGACCTCAGTGTGGACCATTGTACATCTTCGGCTTACCACCCACCGTCCCAAGGTTGCTTGGAACGGTTCCATCAAAACTTTCAAGTCAATGCTAATAAACTATCTCCCCTCAACTATATAGTCCATACTCCTGATCGCAGAAAAGATTCACAACTTGTTCACATTAATCTCATGAAACTTTACCATTCCAGGCAGTCAGAGGAAGACATCCCAGAGGCTATAAGCCTACCTGTATTGCATACGGTTTTGTCAGGGCCGGAGCCGGAGACAGATGACATGGACCTATTGGAGAATTTAGACTTCCCTATACCTAAAGAGAACCCTGCTAACAGTCACATACTAAACAACTTGGATGAGTATTTTTCTGTTCTGAATCCATCTCGAGCAAAAGATCTCACTAAGTTATTATCAGCATTTCCTAAAGTCACGTCAGACCTCCCAGGGTTTTGCAATATACTTAAACATGATATTAAGCTAATCTCAGATGATGTACAACCCATTAGGCAATCAGCATATCGACTAAATCCACAAAAAAAGAGATTATGAAAAAGGAGGTAGATTTTTTGTTAAAACATAACTTAGCTGAGCCTAGTACCTCCCCCTGGGCTTCACCTTGCCTTCTCATTCCAAAACCCGATGGCACTTTTCGTTTCTGTACCGATTATCGTAAAGTGAACCAGGTCACTGTCTCAGACTCCTACCCTTTACCTTTGATTGAAGATATAATAGACAGCATAGGCTGTGCCAAATTTATCAGTACCGTGGACCTATTGAAAGGATATTACCAAGTGGGACTCACGGATAGGGCAAAAATAATCTCGGCATTTATAACTCCATTTGGTCTTTTTTAATATTTGGTTATGGCGTTTGGCTTTTCTAATGCTCCGGCCACATTCCAGAGGGCCATCAACTACCTAATTCAAGACCTAGGTGGGACGTTCGCCTACCTGGATGACCTGGTGGTGGTGTCGGACAGCTGGGACGAACATCTAGTGCGTTTGGAGATACTGTTTGCACGACTGCAAGAGACTGGATTCACCATAAACCTGGCTAAATCTGCTTTTGGCCGGGCCTCAGTGACTTACCTGGGACATATCGTTGGGCATGGTATGGTGAGACCCAAGGACGCAAACGTTAAAGCCATCTTATCCTTCCCCACTCCAAGGACGAGGAAGGAACTCATGCACTTCCTGGGGATGTGCGGCTACTACCGTCGGTTCTGCAGTAACTTCTCCAGCGTGGCCGGACCCCTCACAGACCTTACCAGTTCTGCGGTCCCTTACATCTGGAACCAGAGGTGCGACCAGTCTTTCCACAGCCTCAAAGCCTTCCTTGCCTCCAAGCCTGTAGTCCACCCCCCTGACTACACCTCGCCCTTCCATCTGCAAATCGACGCTAGTGGTGTCGGAGTGGGGGCTGTGCTCCTACAACCCGACCCAACCACTGATGTTCTTCACCCTGTGGCATATTACTCCGCCAAGTTGAAAAAACATCAGACCAACTACTCGACCATAGAGAAGGAGGCCCTGGCTCTGGTGTTGGCAATAAAGAAGTTTGAATGTTACCTCCAGTCTTGCCCACAAACAACCCTAGTCTTCACCGACCATAACCCACTCACGTTCATCCAACCTGATTGCAGACTCCTTATCCCGAGCTCCAGTCGAAATGCAGCAGCTACTCTCCAGACGCACCATTTGATCACCTCCTTCGCGCCCGCGCTACGGAGGTCTTTGGAGGGGGGGTGTGTTACGAACCCCTCCACCCAGAGCTACGAACCACGCCATCTATTGTCCTGATCTACCTACCCAGCACCACGAGCAACGCCATCTAGGGACGAGACACGAGTATGACTCGTCTTAGTTACCACTCCGGGGTTTCCCTTCTCCATATCCTGGTTGTTGCGTCACTTCCTCCAAGTCTTCTTCGTGAGCTCCAATTCAAGGAGAGAGGACTTGGCTCTGGGAAGTGACCACAGGATCATCTATCCTCTAAACCTACGGACAGTGACTACCTACCCTCTTCTACAATACTCAGCCTTACTCGTCAGCCATCTCAGCTCCTCACTTAAGTACTTGTATCTTGTATTGCCTCCCCCACGTCCACTTGCTTCAAAATTGTTTATGTTGTATTAATATGTATATACTGTTAATGTTTAGGTTAAGTTTGGTTAAGGGTAATTTATAAGCTGAATATTTTGTTAAGGGATTTATGGTACTTTATTATACACAACGAAAACTCGCATCCTTTGTCTACCCTTTTATAGTCCGATTGTCTTTGTTTTTTTTTTTTGTTACCTGTTGGGATCTGGGTAGACGTTTAACTATATTCTAAATCCCCAACTCGTAACAATATGTAATTCTCTTCTTGTGAGATTCGTCTCATTACACAGCGGTGTACCTGGGAGTGTCAGAGGTGTGCCTGGGAGTGTCTTAGGTGTACCTGGGAGTGTCTGAGGTGTACCTGAGAGTGTCGAGGAGTACTTGGCTGTGTCAGAGAAATACCAGGGAGTGTCACAGGAGTACCTGGGAGTGTGAGAGGTGTACCTGCGAGTGTGAGAGGTGTACCTAGAAGTGTCTGAGGTGTACCAAGGAGTGTCAGAGGTGTACATGGGAGTTTCTGAGGTGTACCAGGGAGTGTCTGAGGTGTACCTAGGAGTGTCAGAGGTGTACCAGGGTGTGTCAGAGGAATACCTAGGATTGTGAGAGGTGTATCTGGGAGTGTCAGAGGTATACCTAGGAGTATCGGAAGTTTACCTGGGAGTGTCGGAGTTGTACCTGGGAGTGTCGGAGGCGGACCTGGGAGTGTCAGAGGTGTACCTGGGAGTATCAGAATGTGTACCTGGGTGTGTCAGAGGAGTACCTGGGAATGTCAGAGGTATACCAGGGAGTGTCAGTGAAGTACCTGAGAGCCTCAAAGGTGTACCTGGGAGTATCGGAGGTGTACCTGGGAATATCGGAGGTGTACCTGGGAATATCGGAGGTGTACCTGGGAGTGTCAGAGGTGTACCAGGGAGTGTCAGTGGAGTACCTGGGAGTCGCAAAGGTGTACCTGGGAGTATCAGAGGTGTACCTGCTAATATCGGAGGTGTACCTGGCAATATCGAAGGTGTACCTGGGAGTGTCAGAGATGTGCCTGGGAGTGTCGGAGGTGTACCTGGGAGGTGTCACAGGAGTACCTGGGATTGTCAGAAGTGTACCAGGGAGTGTCAGAGGTGTATCTGGGAGTGTCGGACGTGTACCTGGGAGTGTCATAGGTGTACCATGGTATGTCAGTGGAGTAATTGGGAGTGTCAGAGGTGTACCTGGGAGTGTCAGAGATGTACCTTGGAGTGTCAGAGATGTACCTGGGAGTGTCAGAGGTGTACCTGGGAGTGTCGGAGGTGTACCTGGGGAGTGTGAAGTGTGCCTGGGAGTGTCGGGAGGGTGTACCTGGGGTGTCGGGAGATTAGCGCAAGCAGGCGTCAGCGGTGTACCTGGGAGTGTCAGAGGTGTACCTGGGAGTGTCAGAGGTGTACCTCGGAGTGTCAGAGATGTACCTGGGAGTGTCAGAGGTGTATCTGGGAGTGTTGGACGTGTACCTGGGAGTGTTAGAGGTGTACCAGGAAATGTCAGTGGAGTACCTGGTTGTGTCAGAAGTGTACCTGGGAGTGTGAGAGGTGTGTCTGGGAGTGTGAGAGGTGTACCTGGGAGTGTCAGAGGTGTACCTGGGAGTGTCAGAGGTGTACCTGGGAGTGTCGGAGGTGTACCTGCGAGTGTGAGAGGTGTACCTGGGAGTGTCTGAGGTGCACCTGGGAGTGTCTGG
>NW_024720200.1:0-17500 GCF_018991925.1 Homarus americanus
GCGTCTCCGAAGTAAAGGTATATCGCCTTAGATTATCGCCTCGCCATTATGGAGCATCGCGACTCGTTTTCCTTGACACAATTTTCTACGACTCTTTTTCAGGGTATTGTTTTCTACGACTCGTTTCCAGGGTATTGTTTTCTACGACTCGTTTCCAGGGTATTGTTTTCTACGACTCGTTTCCAGGGTATTGTTTTCTATGACTCGTTTCCAGGGTATTGTTTTCTATGACTCGTTTCCAGGGTATTGTTTTCTACGGCTCGTTTTCTACGGTGTAGGTAGTGCTTTTACGACTTTTTCGTGGGGGATTTTTCTATGGATCGTTTTTCTAGTAAATATTTCAGCCGCTCGACTACCTTTTATTTGAAACCGGATAGGGATAAAGAAGACAACAATGGAAGTTTGGATAAATAAACAATAGTGTGGGAGAGAGAGAGAGGAAGAGGGAAAAATAGAAAGAGCAAAAGGAAGAAAAAGAGAATGATGCCAAAAAAAGATAGAACTATAAGAAGAAAGAAACAAATTTTGTTGGATAAAAAAACGAAAGAAAGAAAGAAAGAACGAAAGAAATAAAAAAATAAGAAAGAAAGAATACGCGACTGACATGTACTAGTGCAGAATTTCGGAAAATCTCATATATATGTATAAACAACGCCCTGTCCCCCCCAAACAACTAGCTACTGTAAGTCTTATTGCTGGATCCCAGGTATACCACCCACCACCTCGTCCTCTCCCTCTGCTAAGCCCTATCAGCCATGACTCTGCCACGTTATCTGCTAATGGAACTTCGCCACTGGATTCAGAAAATACATCCTGTCCCTACCTTTGGTTTTGTTTCCTGTTAAACCAGATGATGATCTCGACTCTAAAGGATTTCTGTCGCATACTAGGGTAATCGAATTCTAATTTTCACTGTCATCGAGAGTCATTGAGCGCCATTTACCCCTGGTGTGTCTACAAGGGATTTATGAACCTCACAAATTCTCCCTAGCCATTTACTGGGATCCTAAGAAGGCCCCTTGTCTTTTCTATACCCCCCCCCCCCCAATAACTTTACCCTACACGGTGTCCTAAATTTCAGCCGCATTTTCTCCCTAATTTTCTTCACCTCTCTACAACCTCTTCTAGTCCTCCCACTAGGCCAGTAAAGGGGATCTAAGACGCTCGTTGATTGCTGGTAAATTGAGACTTTGAAGGTTGTTGGTCGTCTGCTGGTCGATTAAACGACGTCGAGTGAGTGAAGGGAAGCAGAGGATGGTGGTGAGACCAACCGAGCGATTTGAGATGATCAAAGAAAGTTTATTCATGAAGATTGTGTGAGAGAGGCAGGAGTACTATACTGAAGCTCACATTGTTTATCACCTACAACTTTCCATAGAATATTACCTGACTACTACTCCTCAACACATGTTTGAAAAGGAAAATAAACACTCTCTATATTAGAATAAAACTTGAATCATTTTTAAAAGAGTGATTCCCACACACGCACATATATATATGTATATATATATATATATATATATATATATATATATATATATATATATATATATATATATATATATAAAAGAAAACCCTAAACTGTTTTGTTTTTTCCAGCGTGATACTAAAAATACGTTAAGCACTTTGATGAGAATCTCAGCAACCATGAGTGTGAACTGAGAATTCAAAACAGTATTTTGCACTTCTGTATAGTTATTATTGTGTGTGTGTTGTTATTTGATATTGTGTGTGTGTGTGTGTGTGTGTGTGTGTGTGTGTGTGTGTGTGTGTGTGTGTGCACATGTATTTGTGTGTGTGTGTGTGTGTGTGTGGGTGTGCATCCTTACAGAGATTTGTACAGACGTGCCCAACAAAATATTTTCCTCGCCGCAGTGGTTGATAGAGCCCTCCAGTTTTCAATAAATATAAACCAAGGAAATCACCAGGAGATGGGAAGGCGAGCAACCCTCCACAATACTCTGATGCATCTGCAATTCAGGCTGGAAGACACTGAGGTCGACTCACCGCGATAGGAATATAGTGTCATAAAATATCTCGCAGCTGAAACTGTCTCTTGCCTGAGCCACCAAGAACCTCACCAGTGTTTGTCGATCAATGTTTGTATCTCGCTCTGGAGTATCTGAACGGTGCTTGTAGGTTTGGGCGCAGACTGCATATCCTTTAAAGATGTGCGTGCCGAATAGAGTTGTCAATACCATAAGCATCAGCCGTGTTTAATAGAACTTTCTCATTAGATCACGAGCTACAAAGTAACACAAGTAAGATGATAAGAGAGGATGCTATATCTCTCTATACTGTGTGATTGTTACTTGAATAGTTTTGTCACACATTAGACACCTATTAAAGATACGGGTGTCTTATATGGTAGTCCGTGGTGTTATTATCCACCCACATTGATTAGCTGTCTCCTCTCGCTACAGTGCGTGTTATGACGGGAGAATTATTACCCAATGAGTATGTATCTTGCTCTGTCGAATGTGAATAAGAGTTGCGGGTTTTGGCGCAGAGAGGAAATTTCTTAAAGTTGGAAATGTCGGCTGCAGTTGTCAATAATGTAAACAACTGTAATACAGTTCACTTATTAAAACAACATGTAGAAGTTGACATTACATTAACCAATTTAAGAATGAAATATATGACTTGAAGATTAAATTAATGCCGTTTGAACGTTTTTAATACTAAAAGAAAAATCCTCCAAAAAATATGGAAGTCAAATACAGTCGTCAAGATTGTCATCATGTGTGTCTTGTTTGGCAGAATTTTCTTCATAAAATAAGGTTACGTCGGCAGACATATAAACCAATGCGATAAGTGTGTATCTCGCTCCGGGGAATATGAATAGTGCTTGAGGGTTTTGGCGCAGATGGAAAATCCCTTAAAGCTGTGGGGGCCGAGGAGAGGAGGGAGGGAGAGAGAGAGAGCTGTCAATGATGTCAGCTTCATCCGTCGAGTTCAACAGAGTTTTCTCGTCAACCTATATGTGTCACACAGCGAGAAATCGAAGCCATTGAGGGGACGATGGAACCTCTAATGGCTCGTTAAAGCGCTGGCTGGAATGAATATTGACCTGCGGTAGAGCCTGAATGCACTATTACTCCCTCGAGGACAAAGGAACGAACAAACAATAGAAGCATCTTGGCTCAGGACGCTCCCATTATTTTAGGTACATTATCCTCGGTTGGATGGGTAAAGTTCACAGTCTTAAGGTTATGCATGGTATATTCAAGAGGGGTTTCCTACTGGTTGGTTACATTATTCTAAGGTCTCCTCTTACTCCATGTTCCAGGAGAACTATTTACTCTTCTCGGTGAACCTTTCTAATACAAACAAAGACATAGACAGACAGACAGATAGACAGATAGACAGGCAGACTGACAGATCTTCCAAATAAACATTCGATCTGATGGTCTATAATATCATCCATCTGCCAGAAAGTCAGACGAGGTAACAAATGATAAAAGAAGGACACTGACAAGAACACGACGTTCTTTCAAGCTTGTCACGTTAAAAGTAGAGCTGTGGGGGAACTTTATACAGCTATACAACTCATATATGACGGGAGCCTTTCTAACTCTACATAGGAACTCCATCCACCTCAGGCAAGTAGGTCCACTGTTAATTATATGCCTGAACACTTCCTCAACTATTCTAGCAGATTGTCTATGGTCGATGATTCTTGAAAACGAATTTAATAAACACTCGTCGACAACATCGTCCACCAAATGGGAAAGTCCGAGATGGGAGCTGAGTCGATAAAATAGCCATACCCCGGAAGGAAATGCTGCCCCAATTTTCTTTCTATCTCTGTTGTTGACTCTACGTGGCCTTTATGCTTGATATAAACCTACTGAATGATGGACAAAAGTACCAACCATCAGCAAGAAGTCCGGATGGTGGTTCTGGATGGCGGACGAATCTTTACAGTGGAAGGGAAGGATTCCTCTTTACACCTGCAGAATTTTGCTATTTGTTGTACCATTTTCCCTTACTCGTTAAACAGTGAGCAGGAAAGAGAGAAACAAAAGTAGATAAAGAAGAGAGAGAGAGAGAGAGAGAGAGAGAGAGAGAGAGAGAGAGAGAGAGAGAGAGAGAGAGAGAGAGAGAGAGAGAGAGAGAGAGAGAGAGAGAGAGAGAGAGAGAGAGAGAGAGATAAAAGTATAAAAAGAAGAGAGAGAAAGAAATAACTATAAAAAGAAGCCAGAAAAACATCTCTAATCTAATAAAAAGCAGAAATAGAAAACTCCATCCTTCTCCACGTCTTTCTTTTGACTCATACTGAAATGTTAATCAAAGAGACTTAGTCAACAAGTTGAAATCCATGTATCACTGACTCTGTTCTCAATTTCTTTCTTTTAATACTCGTATAGAAGCTGTACACCTACGTATTATTCAACTCACTCTCCTGCCTAAGACTATCTCCTAATCTCATTTCATTGCATGCTCATCTTCAAAGGTTTTTTCAGAATAAATGTATAACCCAAAAGTGTAATCTCAAGATAATTTTGAAGACAGTCTATTATGGTTGCATGTCTAAACTGTATACATAACTCATGATATATTCTGAGTTTATGTAAAGAAACAGCCGCCAATATTAAAAGAAACTGAATTAGCCCAAGTGTCTAATTCATTTGTGTCATTACTACCTCTAGCGTTCAGCGTCTGTTTATTTATCGATGTCAGGTGTGTTCTGTGTGTTGACCTTTGTGTGTGTGTGTGTGCAACAGAGAGAGAGAGAGAGAGAGAGAGAGAGAGAGAGAGAGAGAGAGAGAGAGAGAGAGAGAGACCATAAATATCCATAATCTTCAAATGTAAATAATCGTCCATAGTTGCTCTTGTCCTAGTGATTTATCAGCGTCAGCAGAGATCAAGGCAAATATTTCACTTACCTGACCTCCTCTGTCACCGAGATTCATGATTCAACAAAGAGGGTGTGCATGTTGGTCGTGTGGTTATGTGAGAGAGAGAGAGAGAGAGAGAGAGAGAGAGAGAGAGAGAGAGAGAGATGATATATTTCGTGTGTACAGTGTATGTAATGGCTTGTGAGAGTGGCTGAAAGGTATATGTAAATGGGTGAAGTGTTTTTGTGTAGACAGTGAGAATTTTGCTCCGATTCTGTTCCCGTCCGTATAACAGATTGGCCTCCCGCCATTCTCAGCTCGACAGAAAGAATTGTCACTATGACCTCCTTAATCCTGAGTCGTGGTGATGCAAGGTTGTCTGTCTTCCAGGCGACGGCGTGGAAGTTGCGGCCATAATGCTCTGCCTCGTTACTCTTCATATGTGTGTGTGTGTGTGTGTGTGTGTGTGTGTGTGTGTGTGTGTGTGTGTGTGTGTGTGTGTGTGTGTGTGTGTGTGTGTGTGGTGTGTGTGTGTGTGTGTGTTTTTTTTTTTTCAGGAAGCTACACGTACTCATAGGTGACTCACTACGCTTGCAGTCGTCCAGGCAAGACATAACACGACCACCGACCTCCTAATATCCAGAGGTCAGGTCCACCGCCACTGCTGCGCCAGGCACAAACACAGGAAGCCGTCAAATATCGGTGATATTTCTTACCAGAGTTCGTGACTGTCGTGCCGAAGCAGTTTACGTGAGTGAGACAAACCGAACCCATTTGTCTTAAGCTTTAATGAAACATTTTCCCTCAGATAACATGTGGGGGTTTTGTCGTGGCCGCGAGCTTTTATTGCCTGTACACATGTGTGAGTTTTGCCAACTTGTGGTGTAGAGTGTGGAAGTGTCCCGCAAGAGGAGTTGAGGAGTTTAAATGCGTTAGGAATTAAAGACGTTTTATATATATATACTGTTTATACTGTATGTGCTTGTTTGTGGCAATATCCCAGGTAGAGGTACTATAAGAGTGTGTGTGTGTGTGTGTGTGTGTGTGTGTGTGTGTGTGTGTGTGTGTGTGTGTGTGTGTGTGTGTGTGTCATCATGCACGCACTGTCAGGGAAGACCTCTTGGAACACCATCAGAATCCCATTAGCTCGCCACTTTGCAGGATGGCCATGAATAAGTGAATGCTTTTGTTTTACTTTCCTCCCACGTGTCCCTTACCCGTGATCACCTGCAGCCCACCGTGAGTAGGTTTCATTATTATTATTATTATTATTATTATTATTATCATTACTTGTCTCTTCTTCACCATCATCATTATCTCTTACTAATTCTATCATCATCATCATCATCATATCCTCCACGTATTCCCCCATTATCGTCTCTCACTCTTACAGGCAACACCATCTCTGAGATCTCTAGCATCATCATATTCCAGTCTCATCATTACCATTATCGCTCAACCTAAACCTCACCATTATCTCTTAACCTAAACCTCACCATTATCTCTCAACCTAAACCTCACCATTATCTCTTAACCTAAACCTCACCATTATCTCTCAACCTAAACCTCACCATTATCTCTCAACCTAAACCTCACCATTATCTCTTAACCTAAACGTGTTAACAGACAATTATAGGAACAAGATATTATTTGGGGGATTATCTTATAGAGGAATTAGATTTAGGGAGAGACGTAAATAAAGAACTAGAGAAAAAGAGAGAGTTAAAGTGAGATAGAGAAAAAGCTCACTTAAAACTGAGAAGGTAAAGTAGAGAGAGAGAGAGAGAGAGAAGCGGGATTAAACACCAGAATGAAGAAGAAACTAAGAAAAGCGACAAATTGGTTTTTCTTACGCCAAGAAAGTAAGTATACTCACCAAGACCCTACTCGCCTCACACACAGCCGCTACTCCATCCCTCCCCACCCCCTTCCCTCCTGCCATATCACCGCTCCCTTCACTTCCACACACGTAAGATTTAGAGCGGGGGATGAAGGATTATCTCGTGACGTGCTGGAGGAGTGAGACTGACGGGAGTCACAGAAGGAGAACCAAATCCTCCGGTACGGATATTACTCCTTATATTCCGTATTTTCCTTTGTTATATTGGGCTGATGCTCTTAGGGGTATTTACACCTCACAGCTTGTTTACACTTTCCAAAGAGCTTTTACACATCTCAACGGTATTTACACTTCCAAGGGACATTTATACTTTCGGTTGCATTTACACTTCTCAAGGGCCATTTACTTTAAGTATAAGTACTTCAAGCGACGCTCCTAATTACTTGTTCCTAAAAAGTGTGAGTAATTCTTAGTTCTGTACTTGGCAACTCACTCCAGTCTTTCCACTATGACAATACAAATGGCTTATGACAATGAAGTATACATTCCCGATACACAGCAGCCTCCGAGTTCGAATTTCCATTACCTGCGCTGTTGGAGGAGGTGGGAATTACCCGAGCATGGAAAAAAATTGGACCTGCACCATAGGTTAGGTTAGGTTAGGTTAGGCTAGGTTAGGTTGGGTTAGGTTAAGTTAGGTTCGGGTCCCGGAAATTGTCCAAAAATTTTGTGAGTTCTGAATTCCTCGACCACTGTATCATTGAGTTCAAATATTTCCTCCGCTCTTTCTCTCTCGGCGTTCTAGGCCCACCAACTGCTTAAAGGCGTCTTATATTATCGTGGCCAGAACCGATACACCATTGCTGTGTTGAGGCGGTGAAGAGAAATAGTTCGCTGGATGTACAACAGGTGTGCGCTGCTGGACGATGCTGGATGCTGGACTACACTTCTCCTAGGTTCGTGTGTTTAATCATTAACCGAAGTGGAAATGTGAAAACGAATCCTAATGACTCACTTAACCTGTGGCTCAGATATGGCGGAAAAAATGGCGGAAAAATTGCACTGTGACTCTTCCTTAATCAGATTTGTGTCCTCTCATCTCTACCTTAGACGAGAAAGTTGACGTTACGATGTTGTGAGAGTAAGAACCAGTGTGTCGTCGGAGTCGTAAGTCTTTATCCCAGGTCAAGATTATGAGAGACCCGTTAGAATTTTTTTTCTCCTAAGTGTTCACGTATGAATTAATCTGAAAACAGGGAGGTGAATGAGATCAACTGATTGTTGTATTAGAACGCGGAACCAGATTCAAATTTTAATTATACAACCGTGGATTTAATTTTAGGGTATTTAGGTTAGGTTAAGTTACATTGAGCTAGGATTAATTTCGATTGGTTTACTCTAGCTTAGGTAATTATTTCTAGACACCACGTAAAAAGATAAGTGTCTCAGTTTAAGCATTTTCGCGTTTCTAGAGAAAAAACAAAAACAAAACGAGTCTTGAAATTGGAAGTCCTACTCGACGATTGCCCACCTCACGTCTCCATGTAAACTACCAATACATTAAGGGTACTTGTGGGGAAGGAGGTGTGTTGATGGTATGAATATCTGATTACCAGTTACGTGTATTCAGAGATCGTCCTAACTCTCCCCAAGGATAAAAAAGATTATTTATTTTTTTCGTAGGAGGAGTTTCAAGGCGAGTTTTCATGGTTCTAGTTCATCCTAGTACAAAATGAAGGTCTGACCATAACAGCTTAGGAGAGAGAGAGAGAGAGAGAGAGAGAGAGAGAGAGAGAGAGAGAGAGTGCTAAGTGAAGATAATGGTTTAATAATAAGATGGTTTAAAATATCATGATAAACCACATTAAGTTTTATGTTTTATCTAAAAAAAAAACTTATTTCGCAGCTCAGATATAAACAACAGAATAGTCTAAACTTCTCGTCTCCACAATATCTGTAAAGAAAGAGGGGGTTTGCGTGTAGCCGACAAGAGTTTCCATAAATGCTTTTCCAATTCCTTTCTCGAGTCTTCCATTTCCCCATTATTTTGGTCACTGTTGGGGAAAATATTTCACTGTAACTAGGATTATTTTTTTTAACTGAATGCCTCAAAATCTTAAAAAAAAAATAGGCCCTGTTGTTCTATTATTGTTCTTAGAATTGTTGGAGATATGTTCATTTAATATGCAATACAAGTTTAGGTTTTCTTATTTTCTGAGTTTCTTGCTGGAAATGTAATCCTGGAACACAATACCTGGGAAATTAAACTGAATACCTCAAAGGCTTTTGTAGAAATTCCGAGTTTTGGTTTCCATATATTGTAAAAAAAAAAAAAAACCAGTACGTGTATTTTTTTTCTCGTCTACACACAAGACACCTGGCAATAAAGACAGAGCTCCCGGTTTCAAATATGAAGCCGGACAGGTTAATGTATTCCTCCGGTTGGCCGAAGTTGGAGACTAACTTTCACTTCTTTGCCCAAACAAGACGCAACAAAAACGCAGAAAGGTACACTGAGGAAAGTTTTTTTTTGAGCGTGTGTGTGTGTGTCTGTGTGTGTGTGTGTGTGTGTGTGTGTGTAGGGAAGGTAGTGGTGGTAGTATTGGTAGAAGGAAGGAAAGAAAGATATTTATTTGACATGAAGGTGTGTGAATGTGTGTGTGTGTGGAGGCAAGGTGAAAGTAACGTAATGCAGGTGTGGTAAAACGGTAGTAGGCACATTGGCTGAGTGGATGAGCCAAGATGATTTTATTGGTGTTGGTGTGAAGAAGCATATTTAGCTATATAATCGTAGAAGGTAAAGTGATAGTGGTGACGGCAATTTACTGGAGTGTGTGTGTGTGTGTGGGGTGGGGCGGGGGTGAGAGATGAGGGTAGAGAGAGACAGGTAGTGTGTGTGTGTGTGTGTGTGTGAGTGTGTGTGTGTGTGTGTGTGTGTGTGTGTGTGTGTGTGTTTGTCAAGAATTTCAAAGCTCAAACCTTTAGACAATAGAGGGCTAATGGTCCCTACACTGTTTTAATGCACCACATACTCTCAAACTCATTATCATCAATATAATTCTCATTCCACTTTGTTATCACTCACAGACAGACGCTTCCTAGAGACGTGAATTGAACGTAGCTCTAAAATCACCTCGATAAAAACTGCCATTAAAAAAGTTAAAAGTGAATGTTTGTTCCTTAATCCTTGCCAAACTCATACGCAAACACGCCTGACACGACAACTGATTATAATACTCTCACTCCTTATTATAGGGACGTGATCATTATAGTCTTTTAAAGGAAAATAATGTTCAGGTATTTTTATTTCCCCAATAGTTATAAGATTTATTTGCAGATAAGAAACAGGTAGAATGTCCTTTAATCAATCAGAGAGTCAATCATTCATTCAGTCAGTTAGTTGTCCAATCATTCACTCAGTAACTCATTCATTCATTCATTCAGTCAGTCAGTCAGTCATTCAGTCAGTCAATCACTCAATCGCCCATTCAATCATTCATCCAGGATCGGTATTCATAGATCTGATAAACGCACGAAAAAAAAAAAAATACTGACCGTCTCTCTGTTCCTCTGTGTGATAAAACGGACTTGGAAATACGAGGTGCATGCTGGTCACCTCCCATCCCACCCCCCCCACCCCTAAAAAAAAACACATCCTAGCCCCATCCCTATCCCACACCCGCCTATTTCTGCCCCCTCCAACCACAACCATGAAAGATGCACCGGGGTCCCTCAGACATAAGCGACGTGCCTGGGACTACAAGCGGAACGAACTAAGACCGGCAAAGGCAAGGAAGTTCTCCACGTCTTGAGACAAGCATAGTTTGTCTGAGGGAGGTATGTGAGGGATGTGGAGAGTGAGCGAAAGAGAAAGAGAGAGAGAGTACAGAAAGAAAAAAATAAAGAGAAAAAGAAAGAAAAAAGAAAAACAGAAGAATTTGTGAGAGAAGAAAGGGACTAAATAAATGAGAGAGAGAAAGAAGGGAAAGGTATGACAGAAGAGAGGGATGGTCTAAAACACAAGAGAGAGAGAGAGAGAGAGAGAGAGAGAGAGAGAGAGACCCTTATTTATTAATCTTATTAGTTACACCTCCTAAATAATATAGAGACAGGCATTAAAGACCATTCTATTCTTTTACCTAAAACGTATAGGGAAATATTGTTAAGTTATGTAAGTGTGTGAGTGCTTGTACCGTACAGGGATGAGAGTACGAGACCTTGTATATATCTACGTTACTGTGTTTTTTTTGTGTGTGTGTGTATGTGTGTGTGTGTTCTTTTTATATGGGAAAGTGTATAATTCAAAGCTTTAAAACACTAACTACACAATCAGGTATAAATGAAAGGTAAAGCGGTAAAGCAAATCTGCCTTTAGCCCTCCTCCCTGACATTAATATTATGTTTCTCAGATTCCGTACAGTGAATGGATGCTCACTGTCTGCATTTACACGTGTGTGTGTGTGTGTGTGTGTGTGTGTATTTACCTACCTTTGTGTGTGCGCAGTTGATTCATGACATTTCACATTCCAGCCTGACTTTGCATGTGTATGTGTAAATAGATTTTTGTACGTTTCCATATTTTCAGTCTCCTACGACACCCAGGGATACGGGGGAGAGGTGGGTGGGGTGGGTGGGGTTAGTGGGGCGCTTTTCCATTCCACAAACTGGGAACGTATTGGGAAAATAAAAAGAGACTAAACGTTACTCGTATCTCTGTGACTCATGGAACTGCATCTATATATATAAATGGCTTTTAGCGTGTTTATACTGTTTCCATCTCCCATGACACACACACACACACGGACCCAGTCTTCAACCCACAGACAAGTGACACATAAGAAAACTCAAATATCATATATCACCAACACCTCTGCAACTCCCCCTCCCCAAAACGTTAACATCGCTTCATATTTATTCACTAGACCCAGAAGTCCTCCGAGATGAAATATTGCCATGTTTTGTGAGTCGTCAGTCTTCGTCGTGAGCTACACAGAAGCGCTCCATTAAACATCGCAATATTTGTCGGTGAGTTTTTTTTTTATCCTCCGCAACAGTTGGTAGTGGTTTCGCCTCCGTTCAGCAGCGACAAATATCAGCACTTACTCAGCTGGCCCAACAGGTATTCTTCCAGTGTACAGGAGGACGAGGTGGAGTGTGTGGCACGTGTGTTGGTGGTCATAAGGACACTGGTGACTAATTCTGCATAGTTAATTTGGTTAATGTTGGCGTTTAATTAGTGCATGTGACTTATTTCACTAATGTTATATGCATAAGTAATCGTCTACATTTTCCTAAGAAGATGATCATCGGGTTGAGAGACATGCTAGTCATTAAGATCCTCAGTTCTATGTAGCTCAAGGAAACGATTAAACTTCTTTTTAACGGTAATAATTCTTATTGATAGATGACCTTGTCCTATAAATAGACTTCAGCTGTAATTACAAGGCATCACCACTCAGCTGAATCAACAGCAGAAATTCAGACCCCCATTCACTAAATGAGATATTACATCATTGTTGTATTAATTTCATAAGTTTTTAATGATGTTAACAAATAAATTATCGAAAACAGTATATATATATATCATCATTATTCACTGGCGTTGTGTGAAGTTTATGCTGACCTTTACAAATATCACTTGAGTACGGTTCCTGCTACTGACTTTTCTGCATAAAGACTACACTTCTTTAGGTTCAGATCATCCTACAAATAAAAAAGATATTCCTCGTAGTGTATACTCTATTTCTTTTGTATTCCACCTCATTGATAATTAACATATAATCTATTATCGTTTGAATAATATACATAAACGTTGACGAATCATTAACCTTTCATAAAAAAAATAACATTACATAGATCTTCTCGCAGGACTTATGAGAAATAATTTGTTAACCCAGAATCTAGGAATAAAACCTTCAATACGGAATCCTTTCTCCTTTACGTTCGTAGCTACAGGTTCATACTCCCTTGAGGTGTGTGTGTGTGTGTCCTGTCCTCAACACAAGACACGAACTATTAATACCGTAATAAAAAAAAGTATGAAGTCCCCCATTTTCTTTAACTCGCTAATATCTTATGTAGTGTTTCATGATCTGTCTTCCGTAAAGTTTTTAACTTGAAGATATTTCATTCGAGATTCCTTAAAATTCAAAAAAAGTTGCTTCATTTGGAAGTTTGGGACACAAAAATGCAATCATGGCTACATTGCTACACGCGGGGATATTTGAATAATAAACATGAATATATTCAAGGGAGACGTAAATATAACACACACACATTATCTTGACACTATCATCATCAACAAGAACTTCATCATCCCCACTTCTCATCATCATCATCATTATCACTGCCACAGATATCAACATAAACTCGAGTCACAAAAAAAAAATTACATCTAATATCTGTAGCCAACTAACAAGCCATCAGCCACTGTTTATATTACACCATATTAAGTGAACTCAGTAATTTTACATATAGCTGAACTTCAAGGCATTTCAGGTACTATTTTTCCAATAAGTTCATAAAGACCATTGGAGTGTGAGGAAGGTAAATAGTTTGGTAATTAGAGCTTAAAGTTAAGGTAAAAGTATATATATTTTGTGATATTTGGCTAACTTGATATAGAAAAAAAATATTCATAAAAATGTCGTGTTTAATCTTCCGGCAGTTATCAATATTTTTTTCTGGAGTTATGAGAGAAAAATACATAAAGAAATGTTTGTTTAAAGGTATAGATAAAATTCATTATGTGAGAATTAAAAGAAATAAAGGACTAATATGTATGGTAAAGGTTAAGCAAATTAATATATATAAGGATAATTAGGGGAGAAAGGAAATATTTGGGCCTTCAAAACGAAGTGTCTATTTAATCTCTCTATCTCACTTTCTCTCAGTATATACCTGCATGTTTGGTTCTTTTTCATCAAACTGTTTCAGTGTATGTGTTTTTGAGCATCGGTGTGCATGCTTGTAAATCCGTCTCTTTCACTCTGTTGGTCTGTTTCTCTGTGCAGCAGGTGAGGTAGGGCAGGTGAACGACCCATTATCTCGTTGTTGTTCTCACCTGGGCTGCACCCGCGTTGTCGATTGCACATCTCCTGAGTATAGATTTACGGGCAGTCTATATGATCAAGTGATAGGGCTTTGACGATTGCCCTCCCTACTTCCTTCTCAATTCTTCCGTCTCCTCAACCCCCTTGATACTGGTAGGGTGCTGGGTAAGTTGCTGCTGCTGACGAGAGGGCGAGAGATGCAGGCAGGATGCTGGCAGAAGAGAGATGAAACGAAACGGACAGAGAGAGAGAGAGAGAGAGAGAGAGAGAGAGAGAGAGAGGAGAGAGAGAGAGAGAGAGAGAGAGAGAGAGAGAGAGAGAGAGAGAGAGAGAGAGAGAGAGAGAGAGAGAGAGGCACTATGACTTGTGACATATATTGGCTAATATAAAGAGGTAAGGTGATGGATAACCACCATAAGTATTGATCCATCATGCAGGGCGGAGGCAAAAGCAACGACGCACACGTGTACACAGTACCGCTGCACACGTGTACACAACCACGCTACACACGTCTAGACACACGTGTACACAGTCGGCATTTATACAACCATGCTACACATGTGTACACAACCACGCCACACATACTGTATGTACACAGCCACGCTACACACGTGTACACAGCACCTGTCAATAGAGTCGTCATAACAATTAATACATGATATGATTACCTACACGGGCTGCATAACGTGACTGGGGCGACACGAACTGTATGGCACGGCTGGGGTGACACGTGGCACATGACACGGGCTGTATAACAGGGTTTGTGGTGATAAGAACTGCATATTGTGGCTGGGTTGATACCGATATGTTACAATAGGTCACAGCAAAACAGGAACCCGGAACTTTCCCAAAATATTCGTGCTAAAATCGTGGGTTAGGTTTTGAAAGGATAGTTAGTCAGTAAGGTTAGGTTCGGTTAGGTTACTTTAGGTTAGGGAATTCCAAGGATAGATTACGATATATATATATATATATATATATATATATATATATATATATATATATATATATATATATATACATATATATATATATATATATATATATATATATATATATATATATATATATATATATATATGAGTGTATGTATGTGTGTGTATGTCTGCTTGAATGTAATTATCCATATTTGTGCGCCTTTGCGCTTGCATGCAACAAAATCAAGGAGAAAGATAGGAGCCAAGATGCTAATTATAAAAAATAAACATTAAGGTGAACTTGCAGCAGTGAACCCACATCAAGCAGCGTTAACTGCGGCGTCTGGGCCACTCACCTTATATAAACTCTGGTCATAACTGGCATTATCATTAAGGCAATTCTCATTACAGTTTGGTCTTGGTAAAAGAGCAGCTGCATTACTTACAGTCATTAAGCCTCCTTACCCTGGCTCCTAACCTCTTTAGCCCCTACAGTAAGAACATCAGTAGTGTTGGCAGGGGGCCGGCGAACGTCTGCTTGGCGTAAATTAGGAAGGAATGCCGACAGTGACGTTGTTTATTTGTCGTGAACTCTTTGGGTCTAGCTTACAATACCCTCCCTCCCTTTCTCCCCTGCAATAAATGTCATCATTGTCTTTAACGATCGTGCCACTAGACTTATGCCACTGCGAGAAGATGTTGAGCGAAGATTCGTCCGCTGTAGCTCCCCTAAACTTGCCATAGTGAGTGCAGGGTAATGTCATGAGTTGCATAAATTTCTTTATTGATATTTTTACACCAACCATCAAGTACGATACTAATTCCTTGAATACAATAACTTAGTCTTCTTGTAAAGATTCCTTAATCCCTTGAATAAGAACAACTCGTTTCGAATTACAACTATCATCATTAACTTTTTACTGTCCTGGGAACGTTCTTATAGTACTTGATCCCCCCTACCCTCTGGTCCTCAAATATTTAACAATCTTGAAACCTCTCCTTCCTTCCCACTTCCTCCTTCCAAGAAAGTAATTCATACTTATGGTCCTTAACTGAGCTTTGCCAGACACCCTCGATTTCAGTACGAAAATTTGGCTTCGATTTCGGATCCAGGAATTAGTTCTGCCTCAGTGATCCTCAATCAGAAATGACGAGTTGTTGACATTTGACTTTCAGTAGCCCAAGGAAGGTTGCCGCCTCCTCTCAATGGCGGGGTAAGACTTTAGAATTGACGTGTAAATTAAGAATAAGTTTTCCCACATATTACAGCATCCAGACTATCTGCTTATACACACGTCCACAGCCATATAGTCTCTCTCTTTATATATACATACATATGTAGGTATTCGAATACATACTAACACAATCACACACATACACGCACAAACGCACACGCACACACACATAAAGCTAAATACCTCAACTCTTGTGTTCATAATCATATATATTTATGTTTTAACCCCTTGGCTTCTTGACGTCACTTTTACAACGTTGTTTCGTTAACGCCTGACGATTTTATTCAGCAGAGAGAGACACCTCAAATAAATGTTGCAGGGAGAGATCAGACGAATGTTGTTATCAAGTCTAATCTACTTGTTATCAACTGAAGATATTATGAATTAAGAGTCTTTGAACTGCTGGAGGTGAATGATATGGGGGAAATATTATGTAACACAAGGTAACTAAACTATTGTACTAAATAGCTCAAGATAATGTGCAGTGTTGAAAGTTGTGTGATGTACTGTAGTAAATACATTCTGTTGGGGGGCGGTGGGTATGAATGAATTTAATTAAAGGTTCTACAGGTAATATTCAATTCTTTTCATTTTCTTTAATTGATAAATATTCATACATTCATAAAAGTTCACTCAGCATAACTGGATGGTGAGAACAATGATGAACCTAATGTATCCAAATGATCCGTCGTCTCTCACACAACGAACACAGTCATCACAACACAGAAAATCTAAAAATCTTGTTGAAATCCACAGATATTGAGTCATATTCACTCTATTAACGAACCTATATAACCTACACAGTTTGGAGTTCGCAATTATGTGAACTTAAATCAGCTTCACCGATTATAGTTTAGTCAAGGATTTCAATATAGTTGTATTATTATATCCATTAATTTATTTACTAATGGAGAAATATTTAAGAAATTTATACCTATGAATGAATGGGTTTATACTATACCTGAATCCGATTTTCTGCCCAGGTTAATTAAGTGTCAAGTCCTTCAGAAATAATGCGACGTTTCCTAATGCAGTTATCCCAGGTAATTTGTCTTTTTTTTATAGAGTTGATTTTAATGGAGGTGTAGTTTTATTGTCAATTACAACTGCATCAATGTTTCGTTTTTCAGATATAGTCTTGGTTCAGCATTAAAGGTAAACTTCAAAAGAGATTCTGATGCAGGAATGTTACAATAAAAATACCTTCCCTCTTCCTCTGTCTGTCTGCCTGTTTGTGTGTCTGCCTGCCTGCCTGTCTCTATCTACCTCTCTCTCTCTCCCTCTCTCTCTCTTTCTTTTCTTATTTGTTCGTTCACTCACTCTCCTCGTGGTATTTATTGATCAATCACATATTATAACCAATTCCAAAGTTACTATTAACCCAAAACAAAACCAAAAAAACTATCCAATTTACCACAGTCAGAGTGAAACCTCCACAGCCACTCCTTAACAGCTCCCACCAAAACATCCCGTAAGAGACCTCAAATGAACTCTGAATTTTGAAACAGATCCTGCTCACTCCCAGCCAATTTTCCAATAGAAAGGAGGTGGGAAATGAACCCAAAGGAGGTGCAGGAGAGGGAAACTTGAAGGAACGATGAGCCGAGTCGGGAAT
>NW_024720200.1:22500-32012 GCF_018991925.1 Homarus americanus
CGTGCATTCACAAAATCCTCGAATTATACGCCTCAAGAATATTCTCTCTTGGATCTATGCTGAGAGATACATAGACGTGGGATTATGCTTCAGATGGATACGATTTTGAAAGACACTCAACACCATAAACACATACTGGAAAGCTACATATCCAAAGACACATACTGGAAAGCTACACATCCGAAGACACATACTCGAAAACTACATATATCTCCAAGATACTCACCTCCAAGGAACACATACTCCAAGGAACACATACTCGAAAGCCCCACTACAGAACAGTCTCATTCAAGGGACTCTTACATACTCACACACATTGGCTATTCATCTCCAAGACACAGACTCTCTAAAGCACACATCTCCACACACACACATATGTATCCATAAGAAAAACCTCTATGAAATATAATATATGTAAGGGCCGCTTGTCTCTAAAACACGCCCCATCGTGGGATATATCCTGATGACACACACACAAACATATGACAAATTACCAACATAATTCACTTCTCATGACATATTACTCTGTAGAATGTTCCCTTGCGATGCTGTTTTCTAGGATACATCTCTCTCTCTCTCTCTCTCTCTCTCTCTCTCTCTCTCTCTCTCTCTCTCTCTCTCTCTCTCTATTTCTGTCTGCCTCTCTCTCTATGTCTGTCTCTATTTCTTTCTGTCTCTGTCTCTTTCCCTAAGTTTACCGTCCTCCCGAAACAAGTCGCTCCCTCAGGGTAGATGTACAAGGACCTGGAGTTGAAGGAAACGTGATGGAGAGGACGAGAGAGGAAGGATCCGAGAGAGGTGAGTGGAAGAGGAGGGGGAGGAGGAGGTGAGATATGGAAGTGAGCTGGGGAAGAGGAGGAAGTGGGTAAGAGGAGGTAGGGGGAGAAGAAAGAAGAGGTGGTGAGTGGGAGAGGAGATGGAATTGAGTTATAAAGGAGAGAGACAGGGAGGAAGAGGAGAAGAAGAGAAGGTAAGGGGTGGTAAGTGGAGGAAAGAGGGTAAGAGGAGGTAAGTGGAGGAAGAGGGGAAAAAGAAAATGAATAGGATAAGATGAGGAGGAGGAGAAGGGATGAAGCTAGAGGGGATAAAGAAGGAAGAGATGAGCTAAGAGAAGAAGAAAAATGTGATTGAGTGGAGAAAGGGGAGGAGAATGGAGGGGAGGAGAAAGAGGAAGATATAATTAGTAAATAAAACAATGAAACAGAAAGATGAGAGAGAGAGAGAGAGAGAGAGAGAGAGAGAGAGAGTACCCCACCAGGAGCTGAGTCCAGGAGATAATGGGAAAGGGAAGAGTTGTTGTGCCCGGGGCGAAGTCTTGTGCCACCAACGTCTCAGGAGAGGCTCAAAGAACGATACAGACAGACAGAGACACAGACAGACAGACAAACAGAGACACAGACAGACAGACAGATTTAATCAGACCCCACAAAACAGTTGCACCACACTAAACCCACGTCCCTAATACAGGTATCAGCCAACCAGAGTTTGTTTACCTAAGCCAAAATCCACTTAATGGTCACTATTATTATCATCATTTATAACCCATGATAATAAAATATGTACACACACACACACACACACACACACACACACACACACACACACACACATAGAAATGTTGATATGGAGAAATGGAAAATATTAATAATGCAAAAGCCTATGAATAGAGGGGGACGAAGACAAGTGTAAAAAGGTTAGGTTAGGTTAGGTTAGGTTAGGTTAGGTTAGGTTAGGTTAGGTATACAGTAGGTAAATTAGGTTTTGTTTGGTTAGGTTAGATGCGATTAATTAGGTTTTGTTTGATTTGGTAAGGTAAAATTAGATTAATCTGGAATCAAAAGCAGTAAGTTCTAAAGAAAGAGTTAGAAAGACAGACAGACAAAGAGAGAAAAAAGTGGCGATAAAACGTTCGATCACAACCATTGAACCGAAAAAAAAGTAAAATCTCTCACTGGAAAAGAAAGGCAAGTGGCAAAATGTCAGCAGGTCAGGACATGGAATAGTCGAAGCACTGAACATTACCCCGACAAAGGGAGGGGGGAAGTGGCGAATTCTCACTCAACTTTAAAATCAATAGACTCGTGTCAATCTAGGCGGAGTGGATGCTGGAAATGGTCGTGAGAGGAATACAAACCCTAGCGCCATATACGTGCTGCAGGCAATCTAATAGCTTAACTCCATGCATTCCGACACTGTTACTACGTTTGTTTCCGCTTCACTACAGCTCTCCACAAGGCAGATTGGCAGGTAGATAGAAGCTTCATCACTGTGCACCATAAGGCAGACAGGTAGAAATTTCATCACAGGTAGAGGCTTCATCACCCTGCAGCCACAATACAGGTAGCCAGGCAGGTAAACTTCAACACCTACAGAAACTCGTTCCTAAAATGAATAAACGAAGAATTGAAAAAATATATATATAAATCGTCGCGGAATATGAAAGGTGTGGATCAAGCTAAGTAATGCAAAAACGTAAAGGATTTGTCTCTTAATCGAGTAGTTGTTAAGAATATTCTTCAGAAGGACGTGGATTTTTTTTTTCGGTCAATGCAACGCGAGTGTAATCGGGCTCAACAAACCTCAAAAGGGGATCACCTCACACTAAACATACGACCTGATGTTTCTAGAGGTTCGTCCAAACTACCAAGTGTGCCAAAGTTCTTAATTTAGTTGAGAATTGATAAGTGTGTGTGTGTGTGTGTGTGTGTGTGTGTGTGTGTGTGTGTGTGTGTGTGTGAGAAAGAGAGCCTCCAGACACTCCTGGGTCGAGTCTGAACTTCAAAGAAAAAAATGAAACTGGGCTTCTAAAACAAATTACAAGAATAGGGAAGCTGCTTGGGAAAGGCGAATGTAATGCGTTGGATGTAATGAAGTTTAGAAGTAGAGGTACGAAAAAAAAACATGTAATTCATTCTGGAACTTATCAGAAGAGAACTGTAGGAACTAATTTTGGTGGGGAAGTGGTGCGGATGGTGGGAGAGGTGGAGAGAGCGAGTGTGGGAGAGGTGGAGAGCGCGAGTGTGGGAGAGAGAAAGGGCAAGGGATGTGGATGATGGGAGAGGCGTGTGGGAGTTGCTGTGGGATAGGTGGGGATAGTTAGTAGGATGATATGGAGGGTAGAATGATGAGGATGATGGTGAGAGTAGATGTCGGGGAGAGTGAGTGAGATTTAGACAAACAAACAAACAAATGATGATGAGAGAGGCAGTATGATACTGACGGTCCATTTCCTAATTACATTCTGCCTGCAGGTATACTTAGTCTCTCTCTCTCTCTCTCTCTCTCTCTCTCTCTCTCTCTCTGGCCACATACCCTCCGGTAATCATGAACTACCTCACAATACATCACGTAGAACTTTGTCAGTTCTTTAACGAGATAGAGTTCTATTACCTAAGGATACACTATTATTCCTATTTATTTATTTCACTGAAGATAAAGAAACATATGTTGTATCTGTACACGTCGCGAATTCATGACTAGTAGTTTTGTAATTTTGTGACCAAAGAGTTGATGACATTTGTGCTATATGTTTATAAACCCAGAAGCTGCATGACGCAAGTGTTGCTCATATACACAACAGGAAAACATAAGGGATATGATGTTATGCCATCCTTAAAGGTGTCTATAAACAGGAAAGAACCAATCAGGGAACAACTCACTCGAGAATCCCTCCCTATCGCCCATATATAACTTCCACAGAATTACACTATCGGCTTGTAAACTTCCCATGACGCTCCTAAACGCAGCCTCTGACTAGTGAAATGTCCAGCAGGTAAACAACTACCTTACCTGAACTGTAATTTACGGTGTTTTAATACGCTACCATCACCTGTAATACAAACAAACTCTAGCATTAGCTCTAAGTTTGCCTGTGTAAAAATACCTCCAGCAGAAGAATGACCTCATTAATTAATGCTATAATTCCCTGAGGTATAATTTAGCGCAATTTTCAAAGACTATTTATCATACATAATATTGCGTCAGAAACTCCAGGTGTTTATTTAACGCGTTGCAGGATACAGGTAGTGAAAAGACACAATGGTTAATGAGGCTATTTGACCCGGGGGTTAAACGAGTGGTATATGCCTGCTAGAGAGAAATAATAAGATGAAGGAAAGCGAGAGAGAGAAAGAGTGAGGTGAATAAAGATTGAATGAGATAAAGAGACAGATGGGGAGAAAGTTCAAGGTGCACAGACAGACAGACAGAGCAAGGAGGTTCACATTGTTGTACATATCATAAATTCCTTGTAAGAAAAACACATGACTTTAATACCTGTTCTAAGAATTATGTACCAAAAAAGGTCTAATTTCCCCCCCCCCCTCCCCTCACACACACACACACACACTATACATCTCTGGAATATACACAGTGTTCTCATTCCTGCAGACAACTCCCATCCTCACTTGTCTCTCACCACAACACGACACCTGCGAGTTAACTTAGGAAAGGACCAAATTAAACCTCCCGGACTCGAACCCAGAACCGAACCCGAATATCCATGTTAAGAGCGAGAATGTGGTTATACTACGTGTTTGATTTGGTTAGTTCAGGTTGATTATGATTAGGTGTTATTTAAGTTACAATATGCTTAGTTAAATTAAGGGTTAGTTAGGTTAGATTAGAGTAAATTAACTTAGGTTTATGGTAGAAGTTGTCTGGGTTAGATTAGGACAGGGTAAGATAATCTATAATAAGAGTTAGGTTTCGGGTTCGTGTCCGGAAATTAGATGGTCTCCAGGTAGAGTAATGTAGCTCATCGCAGGCGGGCAGGTGCGACCAAACAAACAGTTGGCGACACCCCCAGACCTGCGATCAATACATTACCTGGTCCCTGCCTGCCTGCCTTGACGCTCTGGTCATGAAATATGGAGTCTTAGGCACGTTGAGAAGGAGGAGGAGGAGGAGGAGGATTAGGAGGAAGATGAGGAAGAGAAAGAGGAAGAGAAGGAGTAGATAGAGGAGGATGAGGAAGAGGAAAAGGGGGGGATAGATAAGGGTAAGATCTGGAGGAGGGGGAGGAGGAGGAGAAAGGGAAACGAAAGGGAGAGCAGGGAAAAGAGACGGAATAGAGATTGGGTGTTCTGGTCATGGTGTATGATGTTTTGGGCAAGAAAAAGAAGAAGACAAACACAAAGACGAGGGAAGGGGAAGGGGAAGGGGAAGGGGAAGGGGGAGGGGTAGGGGAAGGGGTAGGAGGGATTTCTAAAGTGGTTTGTGTGGGTGAAGATGCCGTTTGCATATCGAGATGGAGGGATAGAGTGTGTGTACTGTACAGGAGGTGGGGGAGGGGGGTGTGGAATCCAACATGTTTAGAGTGGGAGGGATAAAAGGGTTCTGTGTGTGTGTGTGTGGGAGGGAGTTACATGTTTAGAGAGAGGGATGAATGAGGGGTGCTGGATATGTGGGAGTAGGACCTGCATGTTTAGAGAGAGGGAGGAGGGTCAAGGTATCTCTCGTGTGTGTGTGTGTGTGTGTGTGTGTGTGTCTGTCTGTGTCTCTGTGTCTGTGTGTGTGTCTGTCTGTGTCTCTGTGTCTGTGTGTTGGAGTAACAAGGGTGAAAGAAGAAGGTAAACACAAATTAATTCAGAAACTTAAGTCAAAATACAAAAGAAAAATAATTGGAGAGAGAGAGAGAGAGAGAGAGAGAGAGAGAGAGAGAGTACTACCCGTCTAGAGTCCTTCACCATTATCATTAGGACAGCGCTCCAGGTCTTCACTATTTATTTTCCGACCAAAATAAGGAGGGGCGGGGGAGGGGGAGGGCTGATGAGGATGGAGAGAAAAGGGAGAAGAAGGGGAGATAGTGGACGAGAGGAAGAGGGCAGGGGGAGAGGGAAGAAGGACATGAAAGAGAGAGAGAGAGAGGAACCACATTTCCTATGGTTTATCTCTACCCTGATAAATGCTCTTACTCATTCAGATGAGGATTTTCACTCGTTGTATCCCTCTCTACCTGGTCATATTTCCCTCTATATAAACATAACAGGTAACTATAGATGTTTGGTAAATGAATAACAAAATCTCCAAGAAGTAGTTTAGTTAATATTGAAAATAGTTAATGAGCTATTTTGCTATCCTAAACTAATGTGAACTATTGTTGTGATGTGTCCTCGTTGACTTATCAGGACCTACCTTAACCTAACCTAACCTAACTTAACAAATCCTAACTTATCTTGATCTAACATAACCTATCATTACCTAATCTAAGCACTATTTAACTATGTCACCCTCACCTATCTTAAGTTTAACTCAGACAAGCATAACTATCCAATTTAATCCATGTTTATCCACCCTAACCTAACCAAACAAAATCTAATTTAGCCTTACCTAACCTAACCTAACTTAACATAACCTAACCTCACCTAACCTTTGTGTTCGGCTGTGTACCTATGCCAAAGCAAACATATGTACACATGCGTATGGATCAGTCAAAGGTTGTTGTTAAATCTTACGTGAACATAACTGCGTTTACGAATATATACATACGTACTCGCCTGTGAGTGAATATGAGTGAATGTGAATTAGCATGTGCTCTCGTCTATAAAGAGTACATGTTTATTCCTATAGTTCCTTTTATTTTCGTATATATTGCATTTGATTTCTGAGTCCTGCATATTCGTGTTGGCGTGTCACCCAGATGTGTTCGCTTTGTGTGTGTGTGTGTGTGTGTGTGTGTGTGTGTGTCGCTTGTTGCATTTTTTCCAATATCCAACTTATTTCCCCCACACAGTATACTATCTGGTGATTTAATACGAGACTGGTAACAAAACTCTTTTCATTATTGCTGGGAAAATGCGCTGTCGAAAATGTGATGGAACAGATAGATAGTAATGAAGCTTGCTGGACTGACTGTTTGATAGATAGGTAAATAGATAGGAAAATATGCAGTAATACAGCTTGCTACACAGACAGACAAACGGACAGACACATGGATGGATGAATGGGTGGACGGATGGGAATGCCACTTAAGGGATAAAGGGCCATTCTATTTTTCTGATACATTCCATATTCAATGAAATTATGATATTTATGGCGGGAATTATTTTGATATTGATTTTTTTTTCTCACGTTATACTGGACTAGGAGAGGTCTTCATCAGAGTTATCTTTAGCTGTGAGTTTTGGCCAACACGACTCACACATCAATACTGTTGACCCTCTGGTTTATATCCACCTTAACTTTTATACTTTACGGTTCGTCAGCCACGCTCAAGGGGCATTACACGTCTGGACACGCCCTGGGGACATAACCCTTCTTGACACGCCCTAGGAACGTTACACATCTGGACATGCCCTAGGAGCATTACACTTCTTGACATGCCCTAGGAACATTACACTTCTTGACATGCCCTAGGAACATTACACTTCTTGACATGCCCTAGGAACATTGCACTTCTTGACACGCTCTTGGGACAATACACTTCTTGACACGCTCTTGGGACAATACACTTCTGGACATAGAGAGGGGCATTATAAGCCTGGACACACCGAGAGGACATCATATCCGGAATACCAAAAGAATATTAGATATTTGTTACGTTTACTAAGCCGGGTACTGTTTGGTCACACCCAGGACATAATGTTTTAATCATTACTATTCAGAAGACATATACTATAATTATACCTCACCAGCGAGCTTGACTTACGAGTACTGTCTCTTTCCCCTACACTTCCAAGATTAAAATTTCACAAGAATGAAGTAGCTTTAGCGTGGTCCATTAGTTCAGTACTTTATTACTTACACTGCTACTGCTAATAATATTAATACGAATACTAATAATAATAATAATTATAATAATAATAATAATAATAATAATAATAATAATAATAATAATAATAATAATAATAATAATAATAATAATAATAATAATAATAATAATAATAATAATGTTATTCATAATAATAATAATTGTTGCACATTATGTCATTAAATTAATCTTTATGACTCATCTCAAGGGAAACAAACTTGATTTTGTATTTGCTTCACACAAGAAATCATATATTTAGGTAACTCACCCATGCATGTCCTTCACAGATGTTAATCGAATAGAAAGCTATAAAATGTAAGAATCTCTCTCTCTCTCTCTCTCATATTCTAACCCACCCTGCACCTTTAAGACGCTTGAAGGGGGAAATGATTTTGATTTGTTGGTGCATTTCTATTCATCTATTCTCAAATACATGAGCCTAAATATGTTTCATATTTTAAGGAAAATATCACTAACTACGTTTAACATCTCGCGCTGAAAGACAATGATGTGTGACATTAAGTTGTGGTAATTTTGTATGTTTTAAATGTGAGATAAATTTTCCTACATGGGAGAAAAAAGAAAAATATATGTAGAGACTTCAGTGAAACACAATATTGATATCTGGTCATTATTTTTCCAAGTTACACCCAAACTAAACCTCTCTGTCAGCATGTGAATTTTGCCTGTGTGTGAATGATGAATGCTTGTGAATGATTTATGCGTGTGACCTTTACCTGAATGTGAAGGATTCATAGATTTGAATGTTGTATATGTTTCTGAAAGATACTGTGTGTGTGTGTCTGAGCCTTGTTTGCATGTCAACGCTGCTTGTGTATGAAAGTTTTACATAAGCAAACTTTGTTTGAATATATAGTACAGTATAGGAACGTTGCTTGAGCATGAACGTTAGATGTATGCGTTGCTTGCATTCAGGAAGCTTTGCTTGTGTTTGATTTTTATAATAGTAAATACATGTTTATATGAATTTGGTTTTAATTGTAAATTTTCCATACGTCAATGATGAGTGACTGACTTCAGTATAACGATGTGAAAATGTATATCATTCTGAAACAGTACATATTCATTCCTAATTACCATCATTTCTCTCGGAGATTTGAATCGAGGTCTTTTTACTTTTCCATTTTAATGAGGAAATTGTAACCTGGCGTGAATTAGTCAGCTCTTTAACTAAAACAAGTAAGTCTTACATGAAATGTGACGCTGCAACCATTGTTAAATATTTTCAAAACAATCAATGTTGGAGATAAGAACCAATTCGAAACTTTTGGGAACCTAAATGTGTGTTCGGGCGTTGCTCAAACTCTTTCTTATTTTCAATATAAAAAAACCCTGATGAAACAATTAGAAGGAGACGAATCATATGAAATCGAGTCTCAGGCATTTGCTGACAATGGGTATTAACTTCATGTCAAAAAATATCAGAAATTATACCACTGAAATTATTTTTCAGTTTATTTTGAAATTACAAGCCGCAATGAGTCTCACGCAATCCAGAGGAATTTTTAAGAAACTTTTCATATATCTATAAATACATTTTAAGTGTTCAGTGTTCTATGTGAAGAACTATTTTCATATACAGTTACATTAACCTTCCACGAATGTGTATAAAGTTTCATGTATCACTTACCTACTGTTTCAATATTACTCATGCAGTGACGGAACATTCTTTTGCGTACTGATATTGAGTGTATATATATAATCAAATGTTGTAACAATAAAACGATGTTGAGAGTTATAG
>NW_024720201.1:0-17217 GCF_018991925.1 Homarus americanus
ATGCTGAAGAGGTTAAGTCTTCGTACTACAAGAGATAGGTCATCATACTGAAGAGGTTAAGTCATCATACTACAGGAGATAAGTCGTCATACTGAAGAGGTTAAGACTTTGTACTACAGGAGATAGGTCATCATACTGAAGAGGTTAAGTCATCATACTACAGGAGATAGATCATCATACTGAAGAGGTTAAGTCTTCGTACTACAGGAGATAGGTCATCATACTGAAGAGGTTAAGTCTTCGTACTACAGGAGATAGGTCATCATACTGAAGAGGTTAAGTCATCATACTACAGGAGATAGGTCATCATACCGAAGAGATTAAGTCTTAGTACTACAGGAGATAGGTCATCATACCGAAGAGGTTAAGTCTTCGTACTACAGGAGATAGGTCATCATACTGAAGAGGTTAAGTCTTCATACTACAGGAGATAGGTCATCATACTGAAGAGGTTAAGTCTTCGTACTACAGGAGATAGGTCATCATACTGAAGAGGTTAAGTCATCATACTACAGGAGATAGGTCATCATACTGAAGAGGTTAAGACTTAGTACTACAGGAGATAGGTCATCATGCTGAAGAGGTTAAGTCTTCGTACTACAGGAGATAGGTCATCATACTGAAGAGGTTAAGACTTTGTACTACAGGAGATAATTCATCATGCTGAAGAGGTTAAGTCTTCGTACTACAGGAGATAGGTCATCATACTGAAGAGGTTAAGTCATCATACTACAGGAGATAGGTCATCATACTGAAGAGGTTAAGACTTTGTACTACAGGAGATAGGTCATCATGCTGAAGAGGTTAAGTCTTCGTACTACAAGAGATAGGTCATCATACTGAAGAGGTTAAGTCATCATACTACAGGAGATAAGTCGTCATACTGAAGAGGTTAAGACTTTGTACTACAGGAGATAGGTGATCATACTGAAGAGGTTAAGTCATCATACTACAGGAGATAGGTCATCATACTGAAGAGGTTAAGACTTTGTACTACAGGAGATAGGTCATCATACTGAAGAGGTTAAGTCATCATACTACAGGAGATAGGTCATCATACTGAAGAGGTTAAGACTTTGTACTACAGGAGATAGGTCATCATGCTGAAGAGGTTAAGTTTTCGTACTACAGGAGATAGGTCATCATACTGAAGAGGTTAAGACTTCGTACTACAGGAGATTGGTCATCATACTGAAGAGATAGGATATCATACCAAGGATGTTAAGTCATCGTACTACAGGGATTAAGCCATCCTACAGATGGGGTTAAGTGCTTGTATTCAAGAAGTTAATACATCTTACTGATTGGTAAATTCATAATACCAAAGGGGTTAAGCTCTCATAATGAAGGAGTTAAATAATAGTAATGAAAGGGTTATATTATCATATTGAATGGGGCTAAGTTATCGTTTTCAAGGGGTTAAGAGATTTTCTAAAATGGAAAAGTCATCGTACTGAAGGGGTTCGTTCACCTGAAACTACAGTAGTTTATTGTATTAAACCCACAAGACAAACTGGGACAACATCAAGGCTTAGAGAGGAGAAGGTGAGAACACTGAAAATGTGAGGCAGGTGATGGTAATGAAGAGGAGAGAGAGACAATAATGATGGTGATGACGAGGAGACAGAAATAATAATTGTGATGGTGATGAAGAGGAGACATAAACAATAATGATGGTGATGACGAGGAGACAGAAACAATAATAATGGTGATGACGAGGAGACAGAAACAATAATGATAGTGATGACGAGGAGACATAAACAATAATGATGGTGATGACGAGGAGACATAAACAATAATGATGGTGATGACGAGGAGACAGAAACAATAATGATGGTAATGACGAGGAGACAGAAACAATAATGATGGTGATGACGAGAAGACAGAAACAATAAGATGGCATGACGAGGAGACAGAAACAATAATAATGGTATGACGAGGAGACATAAAACAATAATGATAGTGATGACTTCGAAAAGACAGAAACAATAATGATGGTGATGACGAGGAGAGACAGAAACAATAATGATGGTGATGACGAGGAGAAAACCAATAATGATGGTGATGACGAGGAGACATAAACAATAATGAAGGTGACATTTATGAGACATAAACAATAATGATGGTGATGACGAGGAGACAGAAACAATAATGATGCGGATGACGAGAGACATAAACAATAATTTATTAGCATACAGAAGACAGAAACAATAATGATGTAGGATGACGAGGAGACAGAAAACAATAATAATGGTGATGACGAGAAGACACAAACAATAATGATAGGATGACGAGAAGACAGAAACACAATGATAAGATGACGAGGAGACAGAACACAATGATAAGACATTGAGCAGGACATAAACAATAATGATGGTGATGACGAGGAGACATAAACAATAATGATGGTGATGACGAGGAGACATAAACAATAATGATGGTGATGACGAGACATAAAAACAATAATGATGGTGATGACGAGGATATAAACAATAATGATGGTGATGACTTGAGGAGACAGAAACAGAACATGGTACACGAGGAGACAGAGACAATAATGATGGTGATGACGAGGAGACAGAAACATAATGATGGTGATGACGAGGAGACATAAACAATAATGATGGTGATGACGAGGAGTCAGAAACAATAATAATGGTGATCACGAGGAGACAGAAACAATAATGATGGTGATGACGAGGAGACATAAACAATAATGATGGTGATGACGAGGAGACATAAACAATAATGATGGTGATGACGAGGAGACAGAAACAATAATGATGGTAATGACGAGGAGACAGAAACAATAATGATGGTGATGACGAGGAGACAGAAACAATAATGATGGTGATGACGAGGAGACATAAACAATAATGATGGTGATGACGAGGAGACATAAACAATAATGATGGTGATGACGAGGAGACAGAAACAATAATGATGGTGATGACGAGGAGACATAAACAATAATGATGGTGATGACGAGGAGACATAAACAATAATGATGGTGATGACGAGGAGACAGAAACAATAATGATGGTGATGACGAGGAGACAGAGACAATAATGATGGTGATGACGAGGAGACAGAAACATAATGATGGTGATGACGAGGAGACATAAACAATAATGATGGTGATGACGAGGAGACAGAAACAATAATAATGGTGATGACGAGGAGACAGAAACAATAATGATGGTGATGACGAGGAGACATAAACAATAATGATGGTGATGGCGAGGAGACATAAACAATAATGATGGTGATGACGAGGAGACAGAAACAATAATGATGGTGATGAAGAGCAGAGAGAGACAATAATGATGGTGATGAGTAGACAGAAATAATAATGGTGGTGGTGATGAAGAGGAGAGAGACAATAATGATGGTGATGACGAGGAGACAGAAACAATAATGATGGTGATGACGAGGAGACATAAACAATAATGATGGTGATGACGAGGAGACATAAACAATAATGATGGTGATGACGAGGAGACATAAACAATAATGATGGTGATGACGAGGAGACACAAACAATAATGATGGTGATGACGAGGAGACATAAACAATAATGATGGTGATGAAGAGCAGAGAGAGACAATAATGATGGTGATGATGAGGATAATGATGGTGTGGATGAAAATTATGATGTTAATTATGACGATAATGATAGTGATGATGAGAATAAAGATGGAGATGATGACGACAATGATGTTGATGACGAGGATAATGATGATGATGAAGATAATTAGGGTGGCTATGATGATGATGATGATAATGATGATGATGTTGATGATGAAAAGGAAGATAATGATAGTGATGATGGGTACGATGATGGTGACGATGAGGATATAGGTGATGAGGATGAAGATAATGATTAAAAGGATGAGGATAATGATAGTAATGAGGATAATGAAGGAGATGGTGATGATGATGATGAAGAAGATGATGATGATGATGAAAAGGAGGATAATGAAATTGATGAGGATAATGATGGTGGATAATAATGGTGATGATGAGGATAATAATGTTGATGATGGAGATATTGATGTTGATGATAAGGATAATGATATATATTTATAAGGAAAATTATCACCAATACGAAAACTTACACCTTTCTTCTTTCAACCAGATATTTCGAAGAATTTTCTGTCCAACGTCAGTGCTAAAGAAATTAACTCATATAAGACCAATTAAGGCTGATAAAATAAACAACAAATATTATTAGGATTTAATACACACTATTATAACACTAACACTTTAATGAGGATAATTAGACAAGAAAATAATAACATAATTACCAAAAATATCAAGAAAATTGTACTAACGACTGTTTAACCATAGATCAAACCACAAAGGCCCACTTACGCATGGCAAAGGGAGAACTGTTGTTTAGGATGGGTTTACCATTAGAAGTATAAAGGGACTGCAGGATTACAAGGCCCGTCCTGGAAGACATAGATGATAGTACTTTTAAATCCTGAATGGTGAAGGCATGGCTACTAGGTGGATGTTGTGTTCGTAATGAAACACCTTTACGGTCACAAATCTTGTGTTGTGACAACTTTATAGTGCAGCCAATATATCTAGTGTTACAGTGAGGACATGTATAACAGTGCACAACGTAACCTAACCTATCTGTAAGGGCGGAAACGATCTTCCTGCTCGTTACCGCTGCTTGCTCTCTCGAAGGCTGGTACGACCAACACATAGGGGGGTTGGACAGAGGTGAGAACGGCAGCGGCTACCTTTTTTTTTTTTTTTTTTTTTTTTTTTTTTTTTTTTTTTTTTTTTTTTAGGTTAAGGTGGGGAAAGGATGGAAGGTATGCTGGGGCTCAAGGCACAGCCAGACATGAGGGATGGAGAAGTCACAACATATAGTCGTGGGGGGAAAGGTTGGAAAAGAAGTTTAATGAGTTAAACAGAGGGGGACGACACCCCTTGTTTTACATATGACAGAGTTTGTTGGCTAACTAAGCTAACCTAGGATTTAGAATGAGGTTGCACAATGGTTATTTTAGTAGACAATGACTAGATTGATTTTACAATTACAAGTTTATTAACATCTTATACTGTATTACGTTATGGACTCACTTGATTGTGACTTGTTAAATGTGAATTTATATCATCTAAGTTTTAATCTAAGGTTCGATCACTGTGGCGGACATAGATGGATCGCGGGTTGGGTTGTTGTAGTGCGGGCAGACTCCGGGGCCACCAGGCGTGGGGTCTACCTCCGTTGATGTCTTCCCCGCGTAGGTGGTCTGGGCTGTGAGGGTCGTCCAGGACCCTGTCCCAAACCTTCTTCCCTAGGCGATGGAACCTGAAGTTGAGGGCCTCTGTTTTATTTCTTAGGTGGATAGTTTCCATTGTCTCCTGGTAGGGTGGCGCTTGGCCACTGGCTGACCTCAAACACTTGTTTTGGAAACTCTGTAGTTGTTGTAGTCTAGTCTTCCCGAGTGTGACGAGTGGTATAGATGGGTACTCCAACACAGGCCTCACAAGCGCCTTGTACAGGTGAACTTGTACCTTCTCAGGCATCAATTTAAAACGTTTTAATTTGGCTGCGGCGACTTTGGCTTTATTTAGTCTGTCCTTCATGTGGGGAATGATGCCTTTCCGAAAAATGATGAAGCCGAGCAACCTGCCTTGTTTAGAGTACTCAATCTCTTCGTCGTCGATCGTCATTGGGGTCGGCTTGAATTTGGCTATGGGTATGACCTCAAATTTCGTTTTGTTTGTTTTTATTTTCCATTTATTTTCATACTCCGAGATCTCCTCTATTGCCCGAGCAGTGAGTCGCGCCATCCTTGCTGTGGACCTTCCTGGGCAGGTGACGATCTGTGTTACATCGTCAGCATACATGAAGTACTCGCTGCCGACGATTGGGGGTGGCAGCTCAGCCGTGTAGAGTGTGTAAAGGGTTGGTGAGAGACAAGAGCCCTGAGGCACGCCGTTCGATAGTGACAATTCTTCTCCAAAATGTTCTTGCATCTTGATTTTGGCTCTGCGGTCCATAATGAAGTTGCACAGCAGGCGCGTCAGATTTTCGGGTAGCCCCAGTTGTATGATCTTATACTGCAGCCCCGCGTGCCAAACTTTGTCAAACGCCTTGCTGACGTCCCTCAGTACTATATTGCACTGCAGGCGGCCAGTCATGGCAGTGGCGATCTGCTCGTAGGCCTGAGCTATGGCGGTGGATGTGCCTTTGTACTGGCGGAAGCCGAACTGGCGGGGATTATGCACGTCTTCATCCTCCAGATACATCCGCAATCACTTGTTGACTATTTTTTCGAGGATTTTGGCAGGTACCTCTAGCAGCGATATTGGTCGAAAGTTTTCGACTTTGCTTGGAGGCTTCCCTGCTTTTGGTGTGAGGCGAATAACGGCGATTTTGAACATCTTAGGGAAGTGTCCAGAGGCGAGGCAGGCGTTGCATATATGAGCAAGCCTCTCTATCATGTTGTCGGGGAGTTGGGCCAGGATCTTCTTGTTAATGTGACTTTGACCAGGTGATTTGTTTTTAAACCCTTTTATGACGGCTGACATATCTGCAGGAACTATACGCTCCGTCAGGTAGCTTCCGTCCACCAGTCAAGTGAAGTCAGTCCGTGGGAGCAGCTGGAGCAGGTGCTGATGGTCCTGCAACTGACCTAAAATATCCTCCTCAAACTCCCTGTCGAAGCCCTAGCTACCCCACTGCTCGTCAAATTCTGGCTGTGATCTCATCATAGGTCCTGGACTCGTGGGCCGTTTTCCCAGACCTTCACCTATCAACTGTCAATTCTCTAGACATCAACCACTACAGCTGCCGCCACGACCGCCAGGTCCTCTCCACCGTCTGTGCCCCGGTGTTTCGTCTGCTGTATCAAGACATCGGCTGCTGTCGCTCGAGTGAGGAGTTGAACGGACGCTTCCTCCCCCCCCCCAAGAGCGGATCACTGTGTTCCAGAACCTTCCCCAGGGCCACTGCCGAAAGAAATATCTGTTCATTGTTTGATTCTATTGTTTGATTCCTTTAATTGCTGACTCCCATTAATTGTTTGCTTCCTTTAATTGTTTGCTTCCCTTAATTGTTTGACTCCATTAACTGTTTACTGCATTAATTCTTTGACTCCCGTAATTGTTACTTGATGTTTATTGAGTGGTGTCAGAGTCTTGTGTTATATTTTTATAGTAAAGAGATCACAAACGGTTGTTTGTTATTCCTCGGTCAACCATGGTCCTTGACTTTCCTTTATTAAGATCCTCATTAGTCTGGTAAGGGATTTCCATCCCTAAGTCCCAGGCCTTTACACTATACTAACCTAACCTATCCTAACATAATCAAATTCATATATATTATTGGTATTTTATAATAGTCAGTGCTTCTTATATGAAACAAAGCATATTTACCATTAGATTATAACACTAAAACCGAAAAGTTATTACTATTTAACAAAAACGTGAAGTACATTGACGTCTTAATCACGCAACTATACCTATACACAATGCATATTGCTCATTTTGTGTGGCATTTCAAATAAATTCGAATAAATGATAAACTAGGAAGATACTTAGTCGCCTGGGTAAAATACTGAAGTTTTAAGAAACCTATACCATATCATGAAGTTTTTTACCTACGCTCACTTGATGGCGAAGCCTGAGATAAGACACGCGCTATTCTACAATAGCCTGCTAATGCTTCATCTCTTTACTTATGTTCATATTGGAAGAAAGCTTCATGAATTAATGATACATGGACTACAGACACAAGATTTATGTTAAATGATAACACAACAAACTTTGTTTGTTTGTTTTTTCAAACTATTGTGAAATTTTACTTTTGGGGAAAGAGAAGGAGACGATAGACTTTTCTAACTCCTGTTTCGGCGAATGTAGTCAATATATTATGACTTCACCAGCTTATGATAATTAATACGAAGTTTTAGTCGATAAATATCCTCTGCTGATTTGATTAATTCATTAGGAATGCGAAAATCAAGATTTGAGTGTACAAAATAGAGGATATGTTATTTTCTACGATGAAATAGTAAAATAATGTTCACGTTAACCACATGCAAATTAACAGCGTTTCCTTAAAAGCATTAAATGTGTGCGACAAAAGTATTATAATTACTTTGAAAAACCCTAAATATTTTCAGCTACAGGAAAGGCCTTTCTAAATCCCACTATTAATTGACTGATTCACTCACTCACTCCCTGAAAGATTTCACTTCGCTTTTACACAGCTGATGACCAATTCATAATCACTCAAGACATATAGTGTACTATTCAAAGATGACCTAGAATCAAGAATCTTTAGGCTGTGTTAGTGAGTGTTTGACTTAAAGGCTGCAGTGAAGAACACATAACGTAGGTGGGGCGAGGTAGCTAGAGAAATTTTCTCCAATTGCTAAATATCAGGTAAGGCGTTCATTGACCTAGCTCCGCAAAGTGAAAAAATAAAATATCATGAAAGCCTTAACGAGAAGAGATTCAGCTGATTAGTTTCGGGATTAATTGGTGACAAAATCATGGGCGAAAAACTGGGACAGAATCCATTATAAAGTTTGAACGCCACACACATAAAATTTTTACACCATGGCGCCCTGGACTAGCTTGGTATGTCCACCACAACCCTGACTGACTGTTGCGCTGATTCTTGCAATTACTAGCAGATGGCGATAAAAGAGATCTTAAACCTTTAATTTAAATAAATATAAACACTTAGTCGCTCGTCTAGGTTATGTGACCCTGAAAGACCCCCGTCATTCTCGTCAAGCCTTTGGGTGTCTCACTCTTGTTGTTGGTAAGACAACTCCATCCAGCACATAGGTTGACGGCCACGTCTTCTTACGTTTATGTTTAAGTTAATGTCTTCTAAACGTATTCCTTCATTTTCTCCCTCCCCTCCACCCTGGCTGGATGCCCTGCCAATCCCACAACCAGTGCATTCCTCGGGATCTTCACTCTTTGCTAAATGTCACACCATAAAACAACGTGATATTCTAACTTCCTGAATACATTTATTTAATCTCTTGAGTATAACTTTTATGAATATTTTGTTTGGGGTTGCACGTACTTTAATGCTGCTATACGATAATTTAATATTTCCATGTTCATAATAATATTTGTTTGTGGTTAGTTTCACTAGCAAGCACAGTTTTCTAACGAGTTCTCCTTACTGTTATATTACCTCTTCCTGATGCCTAAATATTTTTCGGACTCTATACCCTTACTATCTACATTTACGCTTTAATACACCTCTTTTACGGAGGCTTCAAGTTGTGAACTATTTGATAAATCACAAAACTTCTCTCTAGTAGTTATACACGGGCTCTTTAGTTTTTATCTCGATGTTTCATCTCTATGTTTTCGTCGTTGACCTTGATGATTTCCAATTAGACATTAGGTTGTCCGAAGGTTTGGTTGGTTTAATTTTATTTCTTGATCTTTAAGCCTTTATATATTTGTTGTCTTCGTTCTTATAGATGCAGAACATTTTGTAATATTCAAGCAGCGTAAATCTGCCTTCCACGAGTTTTATTCATATAACAATTGCTTTATTAATATTAGAACATATTCAGTGTTGATATTAAATCAGTATCTGCATCTGAATGCTGATAAAATATTATCAACAATAATGTTAGATAAGACTTTTCTCATTTATAATCCTGATGCAGATTCTTATTAAAATAAGTTCAAAAACAAAGCTTTAACGAAATAAATGCCTATCGAGGTTCTAGAATTTCAATAAGTTCACCGACAGATTAAACAAAATGAAACTTCCAGGAATAGATATGGCTCACCGTGATCAGAACAGATATAAAATGCAATATTCATTATTTAGTCTCCTCTCACTTTATATATGCATTATCTTTTATGAACAGAATATGATTAATATCAATCTCCGTTGCAGGCGCTGTTGTCCGCACTAGCGGTTAGCACGCTTAGTTCGCCTCGGCCCGACGAAAGTGCTTACAAAATTCCGCATGTGGGCACTGGACGACGTTCCCAGTACTATGTTCAACACGCTGATGGAACCTTCAAGTACGGCTATGACACCGGTGAGGGAGCCTTCGAGGGTGCTCGTTCATCCAGGGTTGGTCAGGTAGATGGAAACTTCGGCTACAGGGACCCTGAAGGCAACAATATTCACCTCCAGTATGTAGCTGATGAGGGTGGATTCCAGCCCAAGGGTGCCCATCTCCCTGTCCCGCATCCTGACTTTGCTCTTGCCCACGCTGAGGCTCGTGCTCGCCCTTCATTCACCGACCCCCTTGCTGATCCAAACGCCGATGCCTCATATGGCTTCCAGTTCGCTGGAGAAGGTCAGACACGTAGCGAACAAAGTGATTCAGACGGTAATGTGCGTGGCTCTTACACTTACACTGACGAAGAAGGTCGCACACGAACCTACACTTACACAGCCGGTGTGTTTGTCTAAAGTCTACCGAAGGTCACGTCCATAAGCAACGACCAGGCTCTCCTCCTGCCATTATTGATTTGACCTACTTCTCCGGCATCTCACCACTCCTTCCAAAACATCTACAGCTTCAGGAGCTCCATCTCGTCGTGGCATGCACTGGGCGTATGCCAGAAACCGATTAATTGATCCGTTCTGAGTCTGCTGACGCTAACCTCAATGTTGATGGAAAATTTTCTTTCGTGGCTGACGACGGTGTCAGACGCAGTGTCACTTACGAAGCTGGAAGTGACACGGGATTCCTGGCTCGAGGCGATCACCTTCCACGAGCACCACAGTCACACTCCGGGTCTCAAACTTCATCATCTGCATTTTCATCATCACAAACCCCTTACCGCAGTCCATCAGCGTCCCTACCTTCTTCCGTCTCTAGCACCCCAACTTTCTCTCGCTCACCATCTGCTCCACGTCTTCCCGGCTTCACAAGCTCACAAACTCAGTACAGCTCCCCGTCCTCACGTCCCTCAGCACGCCCATACACAGGTCAGTTCGAACCTGCCAATACTCGCAGCCAACAGTCACCTGACGGAAGTTATTCATTTGCTTACGAAACGTCCAGTCACTCACGAGCAGAATCAGGTGACAGAGACAACAACGTGGTGGGAAACTTCGACTTTGTTGCTGATGATGGACAGCGACGAGCTATTGAATATGAAGCTGGGTCCCGTACAGGATTTATTGCTAAGGGTGATCACATTCCTGTAGGACCCGCGGTTCCAGGAGCACCCTCCGGTCAACCAACAGGTAGAATCGTCCCTGTTCAAGAGGTCCCCTTCGTCGACCCTCTCGCTGACTCCAACGCTGATGCCTCCTATAACTTCGCCTTTGACTCGGAGCAATATTCACGCTCAGAGAGCGCAGACGCCGACGGCAATGTCCGTGGCACTTACACAGTGGTAGACGATGACGGCACTCGACGCACTCACCGATTCCGTGCAGGTGAGGGCATCGGCTTTGAAACTGAGGAAGTGTCAACTTCACGTGGTCCTCCTCCATCTCGCTCTCCATCATCTGCCACCTTCCGCAGCCCAGCGGCCCCCGGCACAGCGGTGTCATCTTCTACTTCCTTCACTGCACAACCTCAAGGCAGTTTCCCGTCTCCCTCCACTAGAACTGCCTCAACAAGGTCCTCATCATCTTCCTTCTCGCCATCGGCAACAGGCACCAGGCCGGACGCCTCTAACTTCCAGCTTCGCCAGTACGATGCGTCAGAGAACCGTGGTAAATATGGTTATGTACTGACATTTGACAATTAACTAAAACAATACAAAAGGCTTACCGCTGCTTCTTCTGATTTAAGAAGAAATTTGTGAAAACATCTCACACTTAAAACAAGTTAATTACAAACTGTTATCTGCCAATGCCTATAAAGTTATATCTGTACATATATATATTTACGAATGAACAAGTTGCATTACAAAAAATACAAAAAAATATGGACTACGAGGTATAATGTCATACTTCATGTAACTTTTGTTGTCCCTTTAATCGCGCAGTAAAAATCTATAAAAATAAATGTTTATATGTGCATTACTATCCCCCAAAAATTATGAATTATCAGAGGCAGTAAACATGCCTGTTTGAGGTCCTGTCAGGGTAGACCAGCTTAGGACCATGGCAGTAAGTGTGGATATGAGTCTCCCCTTTTATCTTCTAAATGCCACATTATGTCTAAGAATTAAAATATAATAAAGAGGTAAACACCTTATACATTTTTACTCTATCCTTTACTTATAAAAAAAACTAATTTACTTCGTATTTGAGGAGTCTGAGAACAAAGGCAGTCATATTACTTGAATTTGTACATTTTCAGCAAACAGCTCAAACAATTTCTTTATCTCACTGTAAGGCGAAGGCTGCTTGAATAAACTTTATTTTATCTACTTTATAATCTTTGTAATCTTGCATAAATCCAGCCCACTTATGCAGACTGTGATACCAATAATGATAAAAGATTAGCGTGCATCACACTCCTGTCACTTAACCCCGTCTCGTCGTGCGTTGTTCTCAGTTAACAAGTCATCGTGGTATATGATAACTGTTAACCCTCCAGTGCGATGACCTGTTTCCTAGAATATATGATATTGCGCTAAGGCATTATTGTCATCGTAGTCAAGAGGTTAAGTTATCGTTCTCAAAGCGTTAAGTCATCTAACTGATGCGATTAAAATATCATACTGGAGATGTTACTTATCGCACTGAAGGGATAAAGTCATTGCGGTCACGGCGTTAAGTCATCATACTACAGGAGATAGGTCATCATACTGAAGAGGTTAAGTCTTCGTACTACAGGAGATAGGTCATCATACTGAAGAGGTTAAGTCTTCGTTCTACAGGAGATAGGTCATCATACTGAAGAGGTTAAGTCTTCGTACTACAGGAGATAGGTCATCATACTGAAGAGGTTAAGTCTTCGTACTACAGGAGATAGGTCATCATACTGAAGAGGTTAAGTCTTCGTACTACAGGAGATAGGTCATCATACTGAAGAGGTTAAGTCTTCGTACTACAGGAGATAGGTCATCATGCTGAAGAGGTTAAGTCATCATACTACAGGAGATAGGTCATCATACTGAAGAGGTTAAGTCTTCGTACTACAGGAGATAGGTCATCATACTGAAGAGGTTAAGTTATCATACTACAGGAGATAGGTCATCATACTGAAGAGGTTAAGTCTTCGTACTACAGGAGATAGGTCATCATACTGAAGAGGTTAAGTCTTCGTACTACAGGAGATAGGTCATCATACTGAAGAGGTTAAGTCATCATACTACAGGAGATAGGTCATCATACCGAAGAGTAAGCAAGTTCCTGGTATTACAGGAGACAGGGTCATCATACTGAAGAGGTTAAGTCTTAGCACTACAGGAGATAGGCCACACTACACTGAAAGAGGTTAAGCCATCATAATTACAGGAGATAGGTCAACACACTGAAGAGGTTAAGTCACTTCACTACAGGAGATACCATCATACTGAAGAGGTTAAGTCTTCGTACTCACAGGAGATAGGTCATCATACTGAAGAGGTTAAGTCATCATACTACAGGAGATAGGTCATCATACTGAAGAGGTTAAGTCTTGGTACTACAGGAGATAGGTCATCATACTGAAGAGGTTAAGTCTTCGTACTACAGGAGATAGGTCATCATACTGCAGAGGTTAAGTCATCATACTACAGGAGATAGGTCACCATACTGAAGAGGTTAAGACTTTGTACTACAGGAGATAGGTCATCATACTGAAGAGGGTAAGTCTTCGTACTACAGGAGATAGGTCATCATACTGAAGAGGTTAAGTCATCATACTACAGGAGATAGGTCACCATACTGAAGAGGTTAAGACTTTGTACTACAGGAGATAGGTCATCATACTGAAGAGGTTAAGTCTTCGTACTACAGGAGATAGGTCATCATGCTGAAGAGGTTAAATCTTCGTACTACAGGAGATAGGTCATCATACTGAAGAGGTTGAGTCATCATACTACAGGAGATAGGTCATCATACTGAAGAGGTTAAGACTTTGTACTACAGGAGATAGGTCATCATGCTGAAGAGGTTAAGTCTTCGTACTACAGGAGATAGGTCATCATACTGAAGAGGTTAAGTCATCATACTACAGGAGATAGGTCATCATACTGAAGAGGTTAAGACTTTGTACTACAGGAGATAGGTCATCATGCTGAAGAGGTTAAGTCTTCTTACTACAGGAGATAGGTCATCATACTGAAGAGGTTAAGTCATCATACTACAGGAGATAGGTCATCATACTGAAGACGTTAAGACTTTGTACTACAGGAGATAGGTCATCATACCGAAGAGGTTAAGTCTTCGTACTACAGGAGATAGGTCATCATACTGAAGAGGTTAAGACTTTGTACTACAGGAGATAGGTCATCATTCTGAAGAGGTTAAGTCTTCGTACTACAGGAGATAGGTCATCATACTGAAGAGGTTAAGTCATCATACTACAGGAGATAGGTCATCATACTGAAGAGGTTAAGTCATCATACTACAGGAGATAGGTCATCATACTGAAGAGGTTAAGTCATCATACTACAGGAGATAGGTCGTCATACTATAGAGGTTAAGACTTTGTACTACAGGAGATAGGTCATCATACTGAAGAGGTTAAGTCATCATACTACAGGAGATAGGTCATCATACTGAAGAGGTTAAGACTTTGTACTACAGGAGATAGGTCATCATGCTGAAGAGGTTAAGTCTTCGTACTACAGGAGATAGGTCATCATACTGAAGAGGTTAAGTCATCATACTACAGGAGATAGGTCATCATGCTGAAGTGGTTAAGACTTTGTACTACAGGAGATAGGTCATCATGCTGAAGAGGTTAAGTCTTCGTACTACAGGAGATAGGTCATCATACTGAAGAGGTAAAGTCATCATACTACAGGAGATAGGTCATCATACTGAAGAGGTTAAGACTTTGTACTACAAGAGATAGGTCATCATGCTGAAGAGGTTAAGTCTTCGTACTACAGGAGATAGGTCATCATACTGAAGAGGTTAAGTCTTCGTACTACAGGAGATTGGTCATCATACTGAAGAGATAGGATATCATACCAAGGATGTTAAGCCATCGTACTACAGGGGTTAAGCCATCCTACAGATGGGGTTAAGTGCTTGTATTCAAGAAGTTAATACATCTTACTGATTGGTAAATTCATAATACCAAAGGGGTTAAGCTCTCATAATGAAGGAGTTAATAATAGTAATGAAAGGGTTATATTATCATATTGAATGGGGCTAAGTTATCGTTTTCAAGGGGTTAAGAGATTTTCTAAAATGGAAAAGTCATCGTACTGAAGGGGTTCGTTCACCTGAAACTACAGTAGTTTATTGTATTAAACCCACAAGACAAACTGGGACAACATCAAGGCTTAGAGAGGAGAAGGTGAGAACACTGAAAATGTGAGGCAGGTGATGGTAATAAAGAGGAGAGAGAGACAATAATGATGGTGATGACGAGGAGACAGAAATAATAATGGTGATGGTGATGAAGAGGAGAGAGAGAGACAATAATGATGGTGATGACAAGGAGACATAAACAATAATGATGGTGATGACGAGGAGACAGAAACAATAATGATGGTGATGACGAGGAGACATAAACAATAATGATGGTGATGACGAGGAGACAGAAACAATAATGATGGTGATGACGAGGAGACAGAAACAATAATGATGGTGATGACGAGGAGACAGAAATAATAATGGTGATGGTGATGAAGAGGAGACATAAACAATAATGATGGTGATGACGAGGAGACAGAAACAATAATAATGGTGATGACGAGGAGACAGAAACAATAATGATAGTGATGACGCGAAGACAGAAACAATAATGATGGTGATGACGAGGAGACATAAACAATAATGATGGTGATGACGAGGAGACATAAACAATAATGATGGTGATGACGAGGAGACATAAACAATAATGATGGTGATGACGAGGAGACAGAAACAATAATGATGGTGATGACGAGGAGACAGAGACAATAATGATGGTGATGACGAGGAGACAGAAACATAATGATGGTGATGACGAGGAGACATAAACAATAATGATGGTGATGACGAGGAGACAGAAACAATAATAATGGTGATGACGAGGAGACAGAAACAATAATGATGGTGATGACGAGGAGACATAAACAATAATGATGGTGATGGCGAGGAGACATAAACAATAATGATGGTGATGACGAGGAGACAGAAACAATAATGATGGTGATGAAGAGCAGAGAGAGACAATAATGATGGTGATGAGTAGACAGAAATAATAATGGTGGTGATGACGAGGAGACATAAACAATAATGATGGTGATGACGAGGAGACATAAACAATAATGATGGTGATGACGAGGAGACATAAACAATAATGATGGTGATGAAGAGGAGACAGAAACAATAATGATGGTGATGACGAGGAGACAGAGACAATAATGATGGTGATGACGAGGAGACAGAAACAATAATGATGGTGATGACGAGGAGACATAAACAATAATGATGGTGATGACGAGGAGACATAAACAATAATGATGGTGATGACGAGGAGACATAAACAATAATGATGGTGATGACGAGGAGACACAAACAATAATGATGGTGATGACGAGGAGACATAAACAATAATGATGGTGATGAAGAGCAGAGAGAGACAATAATGATGGTGATGATGAGGATAATGATGGTGTGGATGAAAATTATGATGTTAATTATGACGATAATGATAGTGATGATGAGAATAAAGATGGAGATGATGACGACAATGATGTTGATGACGAGGATAATGATGATGATGAAGCTAATTAGGGTGGCTATGATGATGATGATGATAATGATGATGATGTTGATGATGAAAAGGAAGATAATGATAGTGATGATGGGTACGATGATGGTGACGATGAGGATATAGGTGATGAGGATGAAGATAATGATTAAAAGGATGAGGATAATGATTGTAATGAGGATAATGAAGGAGATGGTGATGATGATGATGCAGAAGATGATGATGATGATGAAAAGGAGGATAATGAAATTGATGAGGATAATGATGGTGGATAATAATGGTGATGATGAGGATAATAATGTTGATGATGGAGATATTGATGTTGATGATAAGGATAATGATATATATTTATAAGGAAAATTATCACCAATACGAAAACTTATACCTTTCATCTTTCAACCAGATATTTCGAAGAATTCTCTGTCCA
>NW_024720202.1:0-17123 GCF_018991925.1 Homarus americanus
CACGATAGCTTCGTTCAGTTACGTGTTAACTCGATATTCCCAGGTGCCTTCGATATCTGGTACACTAGTGTGCTCCAGGTACCTTTGAGACTCCAGGTGCTCCACTGACACTCCTGGTGCACCTCTGACATTTCCAGTTACACCTCCGGGACTCCAGTTACCTGATGCTCCCTCTGACACTCCAGGTACCTCTTGATGTCTCAGGTGCCTCTGGCTTGTCCCAGATACCTCCCATTTTTCCAGGTCACCTCCGTGCTCCCAGGTGCATCCCAGCCTCCAGGTACTCCTCTGACACTCCCTGGTTCACCTCTGAGACTCCCAGGTACCTCTGACCTCCTGGTGCACCTCCGTGTTCCCAGGTGCCTCCGATATTCCCAGGTACCTCAGATGTCCCAGGTGCACCTTTGGAACTCCCAGGTACTTCACTGGCCTCCTGGTATACCTCTGGAACTCCCAGGTATCTCTGACTCCAGGTACGCCTCTGATGCTCCCAGGTACCTCTGTACTCCCAGGTCACCTCCCAACACTCCCAGGTACAACTCCGGCTTGCTCCCAGGGTAAACCTCCGATACTCTGGTGCCTCCGACACTCTCAGGTACCTCCTGACCTCCCAGGTGCACCTCTGACACTGCTGGTGCCTCTGACACTCTGGTACCTCCGATTTTCCCAGGTACCTCGATATTCAAGTTGCCCTCAGATGCTCCCAGGTACACCTTGGAGACTCCAGGCACTCACTGATGCTCCCTGGTGCCTCTGGCATTCCCATTACCTCCCTACCTCCCAGTTACACCCTGACCTCCCAGGTGCACCTCTGACACTCCCAGGTACCCTCCGATACTCCAGGCACACCTCTGACACTCCAGGTGTCCTCTGACCACTCCCTGGGTTCCTCTGAGACTCCTAGGTGCCTCTGACCTCCCTGGTACACCTCCGTGTTCCCAGGTACACCTCGATACTCCCAGGTACCTCTGATACTCCCAGGTACACCTCAGACACTCCCAGTTCACTCCGACACCCAGGTACTCGTGCTCCCAGGTGCCTCTGACACTCCCAGGTGCCTCTGACGCCACGGTGCACCTCTGGCCTCCAGGTACACCTCTGACACTCCAGGTACACCTTTGACACTCCCAGGTACACCTCTGACCTCCCAGATTACCCTCTGACACTCCCAGGTACCTACATTCCTGTAACCTCTGACACTCCCAGGTACACCTCCGGCCTCCCAGGTACACCTCTGACACTCCCAGGTACACCTCTGACCTCCCAGTGCCTCTGACCTCCCAGGTACACCTCTGACCTCCCAGGTACACCTCTGACACTACCAGGTACCTCTGGCACTCCCAGGTGCACCTTTGACACTCCCAGGTGCACCTCTGACCCCCACGTACACCTCCTGACACTCCCAGGTGCCTGACATTCCTGGTAAACCTCTGACACTCCCAGGCACGTCGACACTCCCAGATACACCTCTGACACTCCCAGGTACATCTCTGACCTCCCAGGTGCACCTCCTGGCCTCCCAGGTACATCTCTGACCTCCCAGGTACACCTCCCAGCACTCCCAGGTTCTGGCACTCCTAGGTACTCCTCTGTCCTCCCTGATACCTCCACAGGTGCACTGACACTCCCAGGTACACCGCTTCAGCACTGCCAGTTACACCTCAGACACTGCCGGTACACCTCAGACACTGCCAGGTACACCTCAATCACTCCAGGTACACCTCAGACACTCCAAGTTGCCTCCCAGCCTCCCAAGTGCACCTCCTGACACTCTTAGGCACACCTCCGCACTTTCCAGGTGCACCTCAGACACTCCCAGGTACACCTCCAAGCACTCCTAGGTACCTTCTCCTCCCAGGTGCTGACACTCCCAGGTACATCCTTGAGCCTCCCAGGTACACTTTGGAGACTCCAGGTACTCCACTGCACTCCTGGTACACCTCTGACATTTCAGTTCACCTCCAGGGCTCCCAGTTACACCCTGATGCTCCCTAGTACACCTCTGGCACTCCGGTACCTCCCTCATGCTCCCAGGTACACCTCTGACACTCCGAGGTACCTCCGATACTCCCAGGTACCTCCGATACTCCCAGGTGCACCTCTGACTCCAAGGTACTCCTCTGAGCACTCCTGAGTTTCACCTCTGGGACTCCCAAGTGCACCTCTGACACTCCTGGTACCTCCGATGTTCCCAGGTACACCTCCGTATTCACGTTTGTCAGATCTCCCAGGTTACACTGGAGACTCCCAGGTGCTTCACTGACACTCCTGGTATGCCTCTGAGCTCCCAGGTACATCTCTGGCTTGCAGTGCCTCTGAGTTGCTCCCAGGTACCTCTGACCTCCCAGGTCACCTCCAGCCTCCCAGGTACAACTCCGACACTCCCAGGTAAACCTCCGATACTCCTAGGTACACCTCTGACACTCTCAGGTACACCTCTGACACTCCCAGGTACACCTCTGACACTGCCAGGCCTCTCACACTCCTAGGTACACCTCCGTATTCCCAGGTACACCTCCGATATTCAAGGTACACCTCAGATACTCCCAGGTACACCGACACTCCAGGTACTCACTGATACTCCTGGTACACCTCTGACATTCCCAGTTACACCTCCTACACTCCCAGTTACCTGACACTCCCAGGTACACCTCTGACACTCCCAGGTACCTCTGATACTCCGTACCCTCCTACCTCCCAGGTATTCCTCTGACACTCCTGGTTCACCTCTAAGCTCAGGTACATCTCAGCCTCCCACCTCCGATGTTCCCAGGTACACCTCCGATACTCCGGTACACCTCTGATGCTCCCAGATACCTCTGACACTCCCAGGTACACCTCTGACACTCCCAGGTACACCTCTGACACTCCCAGGTGCACCTCTGACACTCCCAGGTACACCTCTGACGCACTCCTAGTGTACTCCTCTGTCACTCCTGATACACCTCTAACACCCAGGTGCACCGCTCAACACTCCCAGGTACACCGCACTGACAGTTACACCTCAGACACTGCCAGGCCTCGAACTGCCAGGTACACCTCAGTCACTGCACCTCAGACACTCCAGAGTTGCACCTCTGATGCCCAGTGCACCTCTGACACTCCTAGGCACACCTCTGACTCTCCCAGGTACACCTCAGACACTCCCAGGTCACCTCCGACACTCTCGGTACATCTCACACTCCCAGTTGCACCGCTGACACTCCCAGGCTGGCAGCTGACCTCCCAGGTACACCTCTGACCTCCCAGGTACACCTCTGACCTCCCAGGTGCACCTCTGACAATCCCAGGTGCACACCTTTGACCTCCCAGGTACACCTCCTGGCCTCCCAGGTATGCCTCTGACACTCCCAGGTACACCTTTGACACTCCCAAGTGCTCCTGACATTCCCTGGTACACCTACTCCCAGGTACACCGCTGACACTGCCAGGTACACCTCCCGGCACTCCCAGGTACACCTCGAACTCCAGGATACCTCTGACACTCCCAAGTACTCCACTGACATTCCTGGTACACCTCTGACACTCCCAGGTACGTCCGACCTCCCAGATACCTCTGGCACTCCCAGGTACGTCTCTGAAACTCCCAGGTACACCTCTGTGCTGCCAGGTTCACCTCTGACACTCCCAGGTACTCTGTGACACTCCCAGGTACACCTCCGACACCTCCAGGTCACACCTCAGACACTCCCAGGTACACCCCCAGATACTCCCAGGTACAGACCAGACACTCTCAGGTACACCTCCACACACTCCCATGTCACACCTCCTGACCTCTCTCAGGTACCTCCTTAACCTCCCAGGTACACCTCTGCACTCCCAGGTACACCTCTGACCTCCTGGTGCACCTCTGCACTCCTGGTACGTCCGCACTCCCAGATCACCTCACACTCCCAGGTATCTGACACTCCCAGGTACCTCCCAGCCTCCCAGGTACACCTCTGTCACTCCCAGGTACACCTCTGACTCCCAGGTACCTCTGACACTCCCAGGTACCTCTGTGCTCCTAGGTAATCCTTTGTCATTCCTGATACCCTCTAACACTCCCAGGTGCACCGCTGCTCAGGTACACCGCTGTCACTCCCCAGGTACCTCTGTCACTCCCAGTGCCTCTGTCCTCCCAGGCACTCTGACACTCCCAGGTACCTCTGACACTCCCAGGTACACCTCAGCCTTGGTGCCTGCATGACGCTCCCAAGCACACCTCACCTCCCATGTCACCTCCAAAACTCCAGGGTACCTCCTGACACTCCCAGGTGCACCCTGTACACTCCTAGGTACCACCGACCTCCCAGGTACACCTCTGACACTCCCAGGTACCTCGTGCTCTCAGTGCACCTCTGACCTCCCAGGTACACCTGGGCTCCCAGGTACACCTCTGACACTCCCATGTACACCTTTGGCCTCCCAGGTACTCCACTGACATTCCTGGTACACCTGTGACACTCCCAGGTACACCGCGACACGACCAGGTACACCTCCGACCTCCCGTACCTCCTGCTCCCAGGTGTCCGACCTCCCAGGTACACCTCTGACACTGGTACACCTCTGACCTCCCAGGTACACCTCGGCCTCCCAGGTACCTCTGACCTCCCAGGACACATCCCCAGGCCTCCCACCTCCCAGCCTCCCAGGTACTCACTGACATTCCTGGTAACCTCCTGACCTCCAGGTACCGTCCGACCTCCCAGATACACTGATGCTCCCAGGTACACCTCTGACACTCCCAGGTACCTCCTGACACTCCGGGGTACACCCCAGACACTCCAGGTACCTTCTGCCTCCTAGGTACACCTCCTGCACTCCTAGGTCTCCTCTGTCACTCCTGATACACCTCCTAACCTCCCAGGTACCGCTGACCTCCCAGGTACACCGCTGACACTGTCAGGTACACCTCAGACACTGCAGGTACACCTTAGACACTGCCAGGTACACTTCAGACACTCCCAGGTACACCTCAGACACTCCAAGGTGCACCTCCTGACACTCAAGTGCACCTCTGATGCTCCCAGGCACCTCTGACCTCCCAGGTACACCTCAGACCTCCCAGGTACACACTGACACTCCAGGTACACCTCTGACCTCCAAGTACGTCTGACACTTCCAGGTACACCTCCGACACTGCCAGATACCTCCGACACTCCCAGGTACACTTCTTACACTCCCAGGTACACTTCAGTGCTCCCAGGTACACCTCCGACACTCCCAGGTGCACTTCTTACTCTCCCAGGTGCCTCCGACTCTCCCAGGTACACCTCCTGACCTCCCAGGTACACCTCCGACACTCTCAGGTACACCTCCTGACCTCCAGGTACACCCAGACTCTCGGTACCTTCCTCCCGTGCCTCTGGCCTCCCAGGTACTCCACTGACACTCCTGGTACACCTGGCTGCTCCCAGGTACCTCTGGCACTCCCAGGTACCCCCAGACACTCCCAGGTACCTTCTCACCTCCGAGGTACACCTCTGACACTCCTAGGTTGCCTTCTCACCTCCCAGTGCCTCCGAACACTCCAAGTACTCAGCCTCCCAGGTGCCTCAGCCTCCCAGGTGCACCTCAGGCACTCAGGTGCCTCACCGCTCTGGGGCACCTCCCCAACCTCCCAGGTACCTGGCCTCTGGTACACCCCTGACTCCAGGTGCCTGACACTCCCAGGTACACCACGACACCTGCCAGGTACACTCAGACACTGCTGGTGCACCTCAAGACACTGCCAGGTACACCTCAGACACCAGGTACACCTCAGACACTCAAGGTGCCTCTGCACTCCAGGTGCACCTCTGACCTCCCAGTCACCTCAGCTGCTCCCAGGCACACCTCCAGGCACTCCCAGGTGCACCGCTGACCTCCCAGGTACCTCCGACACTCCCAGGTACCTTCTTACACTCCAAGTACCTCCGACACTCACAGATACCTCTACACTCCGGTACACCAGACACTCCCAGGTACACTTCTCCTCCCAGGTACACCTCCAAACTTGCTCCCAGGCCCTCCTGACCTCCAGGTACACCTCTGACCCTCCGTGGTACACCCCTGACCTCCCAGGTACACCGCTGTGCTCCCAGGTACACCACCCAGCACTGCCAGGTACCTCAGACACTGCCGTACCTCGAACACTGCCAGGTACATAGACACTCCCAGGTGCCTCAGACACTCAGGTGCCTCCCACCTCCCAAGTGCTCCCCTGACCTCCCAGGCACACCTCTGACCTCCTAGGTACCGCCTGGCCTCCCAGGTACACCACCTGACCTCCCAGGTACACCTCTGACACTCCCAGGTACACTTCTCTCCACCACCCAGGTACACCTCCGACACTCCCAGGTGCATCTCTGACACTCCCAAGTGCACCTCTGACACTCCCAGGCACCTCTGACCTCCCAGGTACCTCTGAGCACTCCCAGGTACACCTTTGACACTCCCAGGTCACTACACTGACATTCCTGGTACATCTGACTCCCACCAGGTACACCCATGACACTGCCAGGTACCTCTGACACTCCCACGTGCACCTCTGAACTCCCAGGTACGCCTGACATTCCCTGGTACACCTCCTGACACTCCCAGGTACACCCCAGACACTCCAGGTACACTTCTCACACTCCGAGGTACAGCTCTGACCCCTAGGTACCTTCTCACCTCCCAGGTACACCTCTGCACTCCCAGGTACCTCAGACACTCCAAGGTGCACCTCTGCCTCCAGACACCTCTGACCTCCCAGGTACACCTCTGACACTCCTGGTACACCCCTGACACTCCCAGGTACACCTCCCCATGCCTCAGGTACCCTGCAGCCTTGCTGCCAGGTACACCTCCAGACACTGCCAGGTACACCTCAGACACTGCCAGGTACACCTCAGACCTCCCAGGGTACACCTCAGACACTCCCAGGTGCACCTCTGACACTCCCAAGTGCACCTCTGACACTCCCAAGTGCACCTCTGACACTCCAGGCACACCTCCAGACACTCCCAGGTGCACCGCTTCAACCTCCCAGGTACATCCGACACTCCCAGGTACACTTCTTACACTCCGATGACACCTCCGACACTCCACAGATACACCTCTGACCTCCCAGGTACACCCCAGACACTCCCAGGTACCTTCTCACACCTCCCAGGTACACCTCCGACACTCCCAGGTACACCTCTGACACTCCGGTACACCTCTGACACTCCGTGGTACACCCTGACACTCCCAGGTACACCTCCGACCTCCCAGGTACACCACTGAGCTGCCAGGTACCTCGCACTGCCAGTGCCTCAGACACTGCCAGGTACACCTCAGACACTCCCAGGTACACCTCAGACACCAGGTGCACCTCTTACACTCCCAAGTGCACCTCTGACACTCCCAGGCACACCTCTGACACTCCTAGGTACACCGCTGACACTCCCAGGTACACCGCTGGCCTCCCAGGTACACCTCTGACACTCCCAGGTACACTTCTCACACCCAGGTACACCTCCGACACTCCCAGGTACATCTCTGACACTCCCAAGTGCACCTCTGACCTCCCAAGGCACACCTCTGACACTCCCAGGTACACCGCTGACACTCCCAGGTACACCTTTGACACTCCCGGTACTACCTTGACATTCCCTGGTACATCTGACATCCCAGGTACACCGCTTCACACTGCCAGGTACACCTCTGACACTCCACGTGCACCTCTGAAACTCCCAGGTACGCCACTGACATTCCTGGTACACCTCTGACACTCCCAGGTACCCCCAGACACTCCCAGGTACACTTCTCACACTCCGAGGTACAGCTCTGACCCCTAGGTACACTTCTCACACTCCCAGGTACACCTCCGACACTCCCAAGTACATCTCTGACACTCCCATGTACACCTCCAGCCTCCCAGGTACACCTCTGACACTCCCAGTTACACCTCTGACCTCCCAGGTACACCTCTGACACTCCTAGGTGATCCTCTGTCACTCCCTGATACACCTCTACCTCCCAGGTGCACCGCCGAAACTCCCAGGTACACCGCTGACACTGCCTGTTACAGACACTGCCAGGTACACCTCCAGACACTGCCAGGTACACCTCAGACACTCATAGGTGCACCTCCGAGCCTCCCAAAGTGCACCTCTGACCTCCTAGGCACACCTCTGACACTCCCAGGTACACTTCAGACACTCCCAGGTACACCTCCGACACTTCCAGGTACACCACCCCAGCTCCCACGTACACCTCTGACACTCCCAGGTACACCTCTGACACTCTCAAGTATGGAACACTCCACGAACACCTCTGACCTCCCAGGTACACCTCTCTGATACTCCCAGGTACACCTCTGACACTCCCAGGTACTCTCCTGACACTCCTGGTTCACCTCTGAGACTCTAGGTACACCTCGACACTCCCTGGTACACCTCCGTTATTCCCAGGTACCTCTGATACTTCCAGGTACCTCTGATACTCCCAGGTACCTCTGACACTCCCAGGTACACCTCTGACACTCCGGGTACACCTCTGACACTCCCAGGTACACTGACACTCCCAGGTACACCTCTGACACTCCCACGTCCACCTCTGACACTCCCAGGTACGCACTGACATTCCTGGTAAACCTCTGACCTCCCAGGTACCGTCCGACACTCCCAGATACACCTCTGACCTCCCAGGTCATCTCTGACCTCCCAGGTACACCTCTGACCTCCCAGGTACACCTCTGGCCTCCCAGGTACACCTCTGACACCAGGTACACCTCTGACCTCCCAGGTACACCTTTGACCTCCCAGGTACACCTCTGACACTCCCACGTGCACCTCTGACACTCCCAGGTACGTCACTGACATTCCTGGTAAACCTCTGACACTCCCAGGTACGTCCGACACTCCCAGATACACCTCTGACACTCCCAGGTACATCTCTACACTCCCAGGTACACCTCTGACACTCCCAGGTACATCTCTGACCTCTCCCAGGTACGCCTCTGCCACACTCCCAGGTACACTCCTGACACTCCTAGGTACTCCTCTGTCACTCCTGATACATCTCTAACACCCAGGTGCCTGCCAACACTCCCAGGTACACATGACACTGCCATTACCTCAGACACTGCCAGGTACACCTCAGGCACTGCCAGGTACACCTCAGTCACTCCCAGGTACCTCAGACACTCCAAGTTGCACCTCTGACCTCCCAAGTGCACCTCTGACACTCTTGGGCACACCTCTGACCTCCCAGGTACCTCAGACACTCCCAGGTACACCTCCGACACTCCTAGGTACACTTCTCCACTCCCAGGTGCTGTGACACTCCAGGTACATCTGGCCTCCCAGGTACCTTTGAGACTCCCAGGTACTCCCACAGCACTCCCTGGTACACCTCTGACATTTCCGGTTCACCTCCGAGACTCCCAGTTACACCCTGATGCTCCCTAGTACACCTCTGACACTCCCAGGTACCTGCCTCCCAGGTACCTCTGACACTCCCAGGTACACCTCGATACTCCCAGGTACACCTCGTGCTCCCAGGTAGCCTCTGACACTCCAAGGTGCTCCTCTGACACTCCCTGGTTCACCTCTGAGACTCCCAAGTACACCTCTGACACTCCTGGTACCTCGATATTCCCAGGCACCTCCGATATTCCCAGGTACACCTCAGATACTCCCAGGTACACCTTTGAGACTCCCAGGTGCTTCACTGACACTCCCTGGTATGCCTCTGAAACTCCCAGGTACATCTCTGACACTCCCAGGTAGACCTCTGGCACTCCCAGGTACACCTCTGACCTCCCAGGTCGCCTCCAACACTCCCAGGTACAACTCCGACACTCCCAGGTAAACCTCCGATACTCCTAGGTGCACCTCTGACCTCCTCAGGTACACCTGCCAACCTCCCAGGTACACCTCTGACACTGCCAGGTACACCTCTCACACTCCTAGGTATACCTCCGATATTCCCAGGTACACCTCCGATATTCAGTACACCTCAGATACTCCCAGGTACACCTTTGAGACTCCCAGGTACTCCACTGATACTCTGGTACACCTCTGACATTCCCAGTTACACCTCCTGCTCCTGGTCACCCCTGACACTCCCAGGTACACCTCTGAGCACTCCCAGGTACCTCTGATACTCCAGGTACCTCTGACACTCCCAGGTATTCCTCTGACACTCCCTGGTTCACCTCCTGAAACTCCCAGGTACCTCTGTGACCTCCTGGTACACCTCCGATATTCCCAGGTACACCTCCGGTCCTCCCAGGTACACCTCTGATACTCCAGATACACCTCCCAACACTCCCAGGTACACCTCTGTGCTCCAGGTACACCTCTGGCCTCCCAGGTACACCTCTGACCTCCCAGGTACACCTCTGACACTCCTAGGTATTCTCTGCACTCCTGGTTCACCTCTGAAACTCCCAGGTACACCTCTGACACTCCTGGTACCTCCGGTATTCCCAGGTACACCTCCGATACTCCCAGGTACACCTCTGATACTCCCAGATACACCTCTGACACTCCCAGGTACACCTCTACCTCCCAGGTGCCTCTGTCACTCCTGATACACCTCTAACACCCAGGTGCACCTGACACTCCCAGGTACACCTGACACTGCCAGTTACACCTCGAACGCTCCAGGTACACCTCGAACACTGCCAGGTTGCCTCAGTCACTCCCAGGGCCTCCAGACCTCCAAGTTGCACCTCTGACACTCCCAAGTGCTCTGACACTCCTAGGCACACCTCTGACTCCCAGTTACACCTCAGACACTCCCAGGTACACCTCAGGCACTCCCTGGGTACATCTCTGCACCTCCCAGTTGCTGCCTGACACTCCAGGTACAACCCCGACACTCCCAGGTACACCTCCCAGCCTCCCAGGTACACCTCTGACACTCCCAGGTACCTCTGAAACTCCCAGGTACACCTCTGACACTCCCAGGTACCTCCTGACACTCCCAGGTATACCTCTGGCCTCCCAGGTACACCTTTGACACTCCCAAGTGCTCCACACACATTCCCTGGTACACCCTTGACACTCCAGGTACCTCCCCAACACTGCCAGGTACACCTCCGGCACTCCCAGGTACACCTCAGACACTCCCAGGTATACCTCTGAACCTCCCAAGTGCTCCACTGACATTCCTGGTACCTCTGACACTCCCAGTACCGTCCATACTCCCAGATACACCTCTGACCCTCCAGGTGCGTCTCTGAAACTCCAGGTACACTCGACGCTGCCAGGTTCACCTCTGGCCTCCCAGGGCACTCCTGCTGACCTCCCAGGTACACCTTCTGACACCTCCAAGTACCTCAGACACTCCCAGGTACACCCAGACCTCCCAGGTACAGACCAGATCTCTCAGGTACACCTCCATGCTCCCATGCACCTCCTGACACTCTCAGGTACCTCTGGCCTCCCAGGCACCTCCCAGCACTCCCAGGTACACCTCTGACCTCCCAGGTACACCTCTGACACTTCCAGGTACTCACTGACATTCCTGGTACCTCTGGCCTCCCAGGTACACGTCCGACACTCTCAGATACCTCTGACACTCCCAGGTACATCTCTGGCTCTCCCAGGTACACCTGGCCTCCCAGGCACCTCTGTCACTCCTAGGTACCTCCCCAACACTCCCAGGTACACCTCTGACCTCCCAGGTACCTCAGCCTCCTAGGTAATCCTTTGTGCTCCCTGATACACCTCTGCTCCTAGTGACACCTCTGACATTTCAGTTACACCTCCGAGACTCCCAGTTACACCCCTGATACTCCCTAGTACACCTCTGACACTCCCAGGTACACCTCATGCTCCCAGGTACCTCCTGACACTCGGTGCCTCCGTCTCCCAGGTACACCTCCGATGCTCCCAGGTACCTCTGACACTCCAAAGGACGCTCCTCTGACACTCCTGGTTTCACCTCTGGAACTCCCATACACCTCTGACCTCCTGGTACACCTCCGATATTCCAGGTACCTCCGATATTCCCAGGTACCTCAGATACTCCCATTTTTGAGACTCCCAGGTACTTCACTGACCTCCTGGTGTATGCCTCTGAAACTCCCAGGTACATCTCTGACACTCCCAGGTACCTCTGATACTCCCAGGTACACCTCTGACACTCCCAGGTCGCCTCCAACACTCCAGGTACAACTCCGACACTCCCAGGTAACCTCCGATGCTCTAGGTACACCTCCTGACACTCTCAGTGCACCTCTGGCCTCCGGTACACCTGACACTGCCAGGTACACCTCTCACACTCCTGGGTACCTCCGATATTCCCAGGTACACCTCGATATTCAAGGTACACCTCAGATACTCCCAGGTACCTTGACACTCCCAGGTACTCCACTGATACTCCTGGTACACCTCTGACATTCCAGTTACACCTCCTACACTCCCAGTTACACCCCTGACCTCCCAGGTACACCTCTGAACCTCCCAGGTACCTCTGATACTCCCAGGTACACCTCTGAACCTCCCAGTATTCCTCTGACCTCCTGGTTCACCTCTGAAACTCCCAGGTACACATCTGACCTCCCTGGTACCCTCCGATATTCCCAGGTACACCTCGTCTCCCAGGTACCTCTGATACTCCAGATACACCTCTGACACTCCAGGTACACCTCTGAGCTCCCAGGTACCTCTGACCTCCCAGGTACACCTCTGACACTCCCAGGTACACCTCTGACCTCTAGGTACTCCTCTGTCACTCCCTGATACACCTCCTAACACACCCAGGTGCACCGCTGACACTCCAAGGTCATGACTGATTACACCCCTGACACTCCCAGGTACACATCTGACACTCCCAGGTACTCCTCTGATACTCCCAGGTACACCTCTGACACTCCCAGGTACACCTCCGATACTGCCAGGTACACCTCAGACACTGCCAGGTACACCTCAGAAACTCCCAAGTGCACCTCTGACACTCCCAGGCACACCTCCCTGACACTCCTGGTACACCTCTGACTTGCTCCCAGGTGACCTCTGACACTCCCAGGTACACCTCCGATACTCCCAGGTACACCTCCGATGCTCCCAAGTACACCTCTGACTTACTCCCAGGTACTCCTCGGCACTACCTAGATCACCTCTGAACTATCAGGTACCACCTCCGTCTCCCAGGTACCTCTTTGAGGCTCCCAAGTACTTCATGACACTCCCTGGTATACCTCTGACATTCCCAGGTACACCTCCGATACTCCCAAGTACACCTCTGATACTCCCAGGAACACCTCTGACACTCCCAGGTCCGCCTCCGACACTCCCAGGTACAACCCTGACACTCCCAGGTAAACCTCCGATACTCCTAGGTACACCTCTGACACTCCCAGGAACACCTCTGACACTCCTAGGTATTCCTCTGACACTCCTTGGTACTCCTCTGACAATCCCAGGTACTCCACTTACATTCCCTGGTACACTTCTGACACTCCCAGGTACACGTCCGACACTCCCAGATACACCTCTGACACTCCCAGGTACATCTCTGACACTCCCAGGTACACTATGACTCTCCCAGGTACACCTCTGACACTCCCAGGTACACCTCTGACACTCCCAGGTACACCTCAGACACTCCCAGGTACACCTCTGATACTCCCTGATACACTTCTAACACACCCAGGTGCACCGCTGACACTGCCAGGTACACCTCTGACAATCCGAGGTACCTGTGACACTCCCAGGTACACCTCTGACACTCCCAGGTACACCTCTGACACTCCCAGGTACACCTCCGATATTCCCATGTACACCTCCGATATTCCCAGTTATACCTCTGATACTCCCAAGTACACCTTTGAGACTCCCAGGTACTCCACTGACACTCCCTGGAACACCTCTGACATTCCCAGTTACACCTCCGAGACTTCCAGTTACACCCCTGACACTCCCAGGTACACCTCTGACACTCCCAGGTACTCCTCTGATACTCCCAGGTACACCTCCGACACTCCCAGGTACACACCTCCCATTCTGCATTTTGCCTCAGACACTCCCAGGTACAACTCCGACACTCCCAGGTAAACCTCCGATACTCCTAGGTACACCCCTGACACTCCCAGGTACGCCTCTGACACTCCCAGGTACACCCCAGACACTCCCAGGTACACTTCCCACACTCCCAGGTACACCTCTAACACTACTAGGTACTCCTCTGTCACTCCCTGATACACGTCTAACACTCCCAGGTACGCCGCTGACACTCCAAGGTACACCGCTGACACTGCCAGGTACACCTCAGACACTGCCAAGTACACCTCAGACACTGCCAGGTACACCTCCGACACTCCCAGGTACACCTCTGACACTCCCAGGTACACCTCCGATTTGCCCAGGTACACCTCCGATATTCCCAGGTACACCTCTGATACTCCCAGTTACACCTTTGAGACTCCCAGGTCCTCCACTGACAGTCCCTGGTTCACCTTTGACATTCCCAGTTACACCTCCGAGACTCCCAGTTATACCCCTGACACTCCCAGGTACACCTCTGACACTCCCAGGTATAGCTCTGATACTCCCAGGAATACCTTGGACACTCCCAGGTACTCCACTGACACTCCCAGGTACACGTCCGACACTCCCAGATACACCTCTAACACTCCCAGGTACATCTCTGACACTCCCAGGTACACCTCTGACACTGCCAGGTACACCTCTGACAATCCCAGGTACTCTTGTGACACTCCCAGGTACACCTCCGACACTCCCAGGTACACCTGTGACATTCCCAGGTACACCTCCGATATTCCCAGGTACACCTCCGATATTCCCAGGTACAACTCTGATACTCCCAGGTACACCTTTGAGACTCCCAGGTACTCAACTGACGCTCCCTGGTACACCTCTCACATTCCCAGTTACACCTCCGAGACTCCCACTTACACCCCTGACACTCCCAAGTACACCTCTGACACTCCCAGGTACACCTCTGATACTCCCAGGTACACCTCTGACACTCCCAGGTACACCTCCGATACTCCCAGGTACACCTCCGATACTCCAAAGTACACCTCTGACACTCCCAGGTACTCCTCTGACACTCCCTGGTTCACCTCTGAGACGTCCAGGTACACCTCTGACACTCCCTGGTACACCTCCGATATTCCCTGGTACACCTCCGATATTCCCAGGTACACCTCCGATACTCCCAGGTACACCTTTGAGACTCCCAGTTACTTCACTGACACTCCCTGGTATACCTCTGACATTCCCAGGTACACCTCTGACACTCCCAGGAACACCTCTGATACTCCCAGGTACACCTCTGACACTCCTAGGTCCGCCTCCGACACTCCCAGGTACAACTCTGACACGTCCAGGTAAACCTCCGATATTCCTAGGTACACCTCTGACACTCCCAGGCAAACCTCCTTCTGACACTCCTAGGTATTCCTCTGACACCCCTGGCACCTCTGACACTCCCAGGCACTCTGACACCCCAGGCACACCTCTGGACACTCCCCAGGCACACCTCTGATAATTCTGGTAAGTACACCTCTGCACTCCCAGGCACACCTCCGATACCCCAGGCACACCTCCTGATACCCAAGGTACACCTCTGACACTCCCAGGTACTCCTCTCTGACACTCCCCTGGTTCACCTTCAGACCCCAGGCACACCCTGATACCCTGGTGCGCTCTGACACTCCCAGGTCCGCCTCCGACACTCCCCAGAGGTACAACTCTGACACGTCCAGGTAAACCTCCTGATACCCCAGGCACACCTCTGACACCCCAGGCACACCTCTGACACTCCCAGGTACACCTCTGACAATCCCAGGTACACCTCCGATACTCCCAGGTACACTTCCGATACTCCAAGGTACACCTCTGACACTCCCAGGTACTCCTCTGACACTCCCTGGTTCACCTCTGAGACTCCCAGGTACACCTCTAATACTCCCAGGTACACCTCTGACACTCCCAGGTCCGCCTCCAACACTCCCAGGTACAACTCTGCCACGTCCAGGTAAACCTCCGATACTCCTAGGTACACCTCTGACACTCCCAGTTACACCTCTGACACTCCTAGGTATTCCTCTGACACTCCCTGGTACTCCTCTGACACTCCCAGGTACTCCTCTGACATTGCCAGGTACACCTCTGACAATCCCAGGTACTCCACTGACATTCCCTGGTACACTTCTGACACTCCCAGGTACACATCCGACACTGCCAGATACACCTCTGACACTCCCAGGTACATCTCTGACACTCCCAGGTACACCTCTGACACTCCCAGGTACACCTCTGACACTCCCAGGTACACCTCTGACCCTCCCAGGAACACCTCTGACACTCCCAGGTACACCTCTGACACTTCTAGGTACTCCTTTGTCACTCCCTGATACACCTCTAACACTCCCAGGTACACCGCTGACACTGCCAGTTACACCTCAGACACGGCCAGGTACACCTCAGACACTGCCAGGTACACCTCAGACACTCCCAGGTACAGCTCAGACACCCAAGGCACCTCTCACACTCCCCAAGTGCACCTCTGACACTTAGGCACACCACCTCAAACACTCCCAGGCATACCGGTGACACCCCAGGTACACCTCAGACACTCCCAGCAACACTTCAGACACTCCCAGGTACACCTCTGGCACTCACAGGCACACCTCAGACACTCCTAGGTACACTTCTCACACTCCCAGGCACACCTCCGACACCCCAGGTACACGCCGTCACTCCCAGGCACACCCTGACACTCCCAGGCACACCTCTGACACTCCCAGGTACACCTCAGACACTTCCAGGTACACCTCTGACACTCCCAGGTACATCTCTGGCACTCCCAGGTACTCCACTGACATTCCCTGGTACACCCCTGACACTCCCAAGTACACCTCTGACACTCCCAGGTACACCCCAGACACTCCCAGGTACACTTCTCACACTCCCAGGTACACCTCTAACACTACTAGGTACTCCTCTGTCACTCCCTGATACACGTCTAACACTCCCAGGTACACCGCTGACACTCCCAGGTACACCGCTGACACTGCCAGGTAGACCTCAGACACTGCCAGGTACACCTCAGACACTGCCAGGTACACCTCCGACACTCCCAGGTACCCCTCTCATACTCCCAGGAATACCTCTGACATTCCCAGGTACACCTCCGATACTCCCAGGTACACC
>NW_024720203.1:0-9633 GCF_018991925.1 Homarus americanus
AGTAGAAGTGAACCTCGCTATAGCACACAGTATATAAGAGAGCCCAACTAGGGAGGGGAGAGTTACTATTAAAGAGATGGTTCATGTGGGAAAGAGGAAGACGAAGGAGAAAAAGATAGATAAGAAAGATAGGAGAGGATAATAATTCTATAAAGTGAAACCCTCTATTTAACGGACTATGTGGAGAGGAATGTCCGTTATATGGAGATAATATTCCGTTATATGGAGGTTTAATTGTAAAGGGAGACGAGAAGAGGAGACACACCCATGAGAGCCACATGAAATACTGTGGAAAGTTGGCAAGAATACACACACACACACACACACACACACACACACACACACACACACACACACACACACACACACACACACACACACACACACACACACACACCATAGAGTTCCTTATCGACAACAACCATTCATGAATCTGCTTGGGTCCTTTTGTGAGTCCTGAGCCCAGCCAAGTACAAACCTTACCTCACAAAATCATTCTTATAAGATACACCTGGCTATAAGACGTGACAGGTGAGGAATATATCATGTAAAGGGGATCCAGCAGTCTTGTGTGTGTGTGTGTGTGTGTGTGTGTGTGTGTGTGTATGAGATATATACATCCCATCACATGATGTCTGAAAATATTTACCTGTGAGTTTGGCCAGTGTGTGGTGGTGAAAGTCAATTTTGCAGACAAGATTCAAAATCCTCTTCATCCACCCCTCTTCTTCTTCCTCCTCCTCCTCATCTTCTTCCTCCTCCTCCTCCTCCTCCTCCTCCTCCTCCTCCTCCGCCTTCTCTTCCTCTTCCCCTCTCCTCCTCCTCCTCTTTCCTTTCTGGCAGAACTTCAGGGAAAGAAACTAGGATGCGGATTGGTCCTCGGTCTCTCTTGTGTGTTTTATATACTTCTCAGTGTGTGTGTGTGTGTGTGTGTGTGTGTGTGTGTGTGTCTGTGTGTGTGTGTGTGTGTGTGTGTGTGTGTGTGTGTGTGTGTGTGTGTGTGTGTGTGTGTGTTTGGGCACGACAAGGCAAGACACATGTACGCAACCGGTATTCAATGTTATATTCATTTTTCCCGATATTCTACAATTAATATTCTTCGATAACTTATAGATACACAACCCGATAACGATAGATGCTTCTCTATAAGTAGTACCGATATTTCGTACTCTGCGATACTACCGATAAATACTTCCCGATACTCTCTCTCTCGATATTCCCAGGCCTTTTCGATATTTTTGTAGTTCCCGATGTAATGGATACTTTCCGATAATAATAGACTCATTAATGACACTTCGTATACTTTCGATGGACACTTTTCCCGATACACCTAGATACTTCACGATCTGTGATAACACCAGTGACGGTCAATGGGGGTTACTGGGGTCGTGGAAAAGGGCGGTCAGTCTTCTCAGATATATCCCGCTTGCAGGGAGACCGTAATGGGATGCCTGGGACATGGTGTGTGTGTGTGTGTGTGTGTGTGTGTGTGTGTGTGTGTGTGACGGTGTTCAATGATGTTTGTGAGAATTGGAAGGCGTGTGGGTAACAAACTTAACAATTACGGTAGAGAATATATCTGTCTGTCTGTCTGTCTGTCTGTCTGTCTGTCTGTCTGTGAGGTTTTCCCATTCCCTCAAGCCACTTAGATACTGATGTTCATTATACGACAACATGGAGTAATGATAATGTCTAATAATTATACTACAAGATAATTACATGACTAAACACAAAATTACAGTGAAACCTCTCTATAACGGACCTTTGTCTAATGGTTATAGTCCGTTAATTGGAGGTTTCATAATCTAATGGAACCTCGATCTAACGAACTTCCTGCTCTATAAAGTCCGTTAATTGGAGGTTTCATATTTAACGGAACCTCGATCTAACGGACTTTCTTTTCTATAAAATCCATTAAATGGAGGTTTCATATCCATGCACAGTACTTATCAAAGAAAAATAATGCAACAAAAAATACAAATGTTACCCAAATAATACCAGTGACGATACCGTTTTCTATAATAGCGTCTAGAGAATCCATTAATTTAGAGAGTAACTATAACTTATTTTAAATACTAAAAAATATTCAAATCACTATTCAAAACTTTTATTCATGATCAACAAACAGAGTGTTAAGAAGTACGGGACTTTGTTACTTCAGTAAAAGTAGTGTTATGTAGACAAAATGTTACTCAATTAGAAGTAAAAGTATACCTGGATTAACGTACTCAAGTAGAAGTAATAAAGAGTGTTATTATAATATGCAGTCTACCGAGCTGGAGTTGGTCTACCGGAATATTTACACTGTAGAGTCTATTAACCCAGCCTAACTTAGCCTATAGAATGGATATAGATTCCTTTGAAAGAATTCAGAGGAGAATGACAAGACTAATCCCGGGCATTAGGAACCTTGAGTACAGACACAGGTTGAAGCAAGGTCTAGGTAGTTTTAAAGCATCTTAATGTGCACTCCCTCGAGAGACGTAGAGTGAGGGGCGATATGATAGAGGTATATAAATGGAAGTCAGGGCTAAACAAAGGGAACATTACAAAGGTACTCAAACTATCCATCCAGGAGCGAACTCGTAACAATGGTTTTAAATTAATCAAATTTAGATTTAGGCGCGAGATAGGTAAACACTGGTTCGGAAATAGCTTAGTGGATAAATGGAACAAGTTACCAAACAACATCATTAACTCGAATACGCTGGATAGCTTCAAACATAGGTTAGATGGATATATGAGCAATAGGGGTTGGGTGTAAATGGGTCTGCCCAGTATGGGCCAATAGGCCAGCTGCAGTTTCCTCCATTCTTATGTTCTTATGTGACTGCGTGGTGTTTCTCCATACCCACACAGTACCCTTCACGGTTCCGCCCATACCATACCCTCCACCCACAGAACTCTTTTACTATGGTTAAAAATTAATTTATTTATTTATTAAAAAAAATTCCTAGTTTGCCACAGACATTAAAACTGTTTGTTTGGGACACGTAACGAGTAACGATTTTTACTTCTTTAATTGTATTGGAGTAAAAGTATTATAAAACCTTACCTAAGTAAAAGTTAAATTACTAAAAAAAATTGATAGATAGATAGATAGAGTTATAAAAGTATTTAATGTGATCAATAATGCAACATTCATGAAGCAACAGCAATATATTTACCCCTAGGCGACGCGTTATCTCCTTATCTCTCAGTGTTCCAGAACAAACATAATAAAGGTATTAGTCAATTTTTCGTAAGTGTTATTATCAGTGTTATGGAAAGCCTTTTATGGGGTGTTATTCGACTACTGATAACATATGACGTAGGTGTGAAAATATTTATTGTCGTCCAATGGCGGAAGAGGTGGATTATTACCCCAGACGTCACTCTTTAGAATTTACCCAAAAATAATAAATATCTATTTTATTAATATCAATGATGAAACTTACGAGGACGAATCACTTATAATAAATATTTTCATAACTTTAACCTTTCTTTCACATGTTTGTTCTAATTTACATAAGTTAACTGAACATAGTAAATCAGTTATATTATTATGATTCTATTAATTTGTCATGTTTCTCAGTGTTAAATTATTTAGGTAGTTAGTTAAATATTGAATAATGGACTAAGAGCTAAAATTTAGTTCTGATTGTTATAAAACTAATAAAAAAGGAGGGGGAGGAGAGTGAGCAGGGGAGTAGGGGGAGGAAAGAAAGCAAGAGGGAGGGGAAGGAGGTGAGCAAGGGGGAGGGGGGGGGGCGTTGCGCAAGGTGACACACGTGAAAGAATGATACAATTTGGGGTGATGACGTCATTCAATTATCACCGGAAGTCAAATATTTAATCATAGATGTGATTTATTTCTTGGCCAGGTGTTCGTCTGTGTTAATTAATCCTCTCCTTCATTATACCTGTACACCTGTTCCTGAATATATCCCTCTCGTTATCATTATCTCTCTTCCTCTATATTTTATTTCAATTTTCTCTCTTCCTTTTTTTCTATTATCTCTCTCTCTCTCTCTCTCTCTCTCTCTCTCTCTCTCTCTCTACTTTATTCTCGTGTCTCTATCTTCTCCACCTTTCCGTCACTCAGCCCCGGCGTTCCCCAAGGCACCAAGATGGGAACTGCTCTATCTCGACTCCCTACATTATATCGACGACTCCACAATAGGGATCAGCATCGAACACCTTAACTCGACTCCTATTAACCACCTGAGAAACTTAGGGGTCGAGATGTTCAAGATAGCTAGAGAGAGATAGAGATAATAGAGAGATAGAGATATTGATACTGTTCTTTTATTCGTACTGCTATGGATCGACTCTTTTAATAGTAGTAGTAGTAGTAGTAGTAGTAGTAGTAGTAGTAGTAGTAGTAGTAGTAGTAGTAGTAGTACGTAGGGGGAAAGGTGAACGAGTGGGTTAGCGAAATCCATGCTCTATCGGAGATTGCTAACACAGAGCCACATGCGGCCTTTGCAGCATTCACACATGGAGTCAAGCATCGTTGGAACTACCTGATGCGTACCATCCCTGAGATCCGACCCCTCCTCCACCCTTTGGAAGAAGCAATCAGTGTCAAGTTCATTCCCAAACTAGTGAAACACCACGACTTAACCCCAGTAGAAAGAACACTTCTTGCACTTCCACCAAGACTGGGAGGGATGGGACTAACTAATCCAGAGGAGATTGCTGACTCTGAACATCAAAATTCACTTAAGCTCACGGCAGCCCTCACTGACCACATAATAGCCCAGAATGCAACAGGGGAAGTGGACACCAGCGAAGTTAATAAGATCCGTAGATCCATTACAACAGATCGGCAGCACTGCCAAAATGACATGTTGCAGCAACTATTGCTGCAGGTTCCAGAAAATTTGACAAAAAAAGTAGCTATAGCGCAGGAGGTGGGCGCCTCGAACTGGTTAACTACGTTACCGATAAGGGCAAATGGTTTCAGCCTTAACAAACAAGAATTTACAGATGCCATTGCTCTAAGGTACGGTTGGCCAGTAGATGGTTTGCCCTCCCAATGCGTGTGTGGCTATTCCTATGATGGCGATCACGCCATGGTTTGCAAGAAGGGGGGCTTCATATGCATGAGGCATGACGAGGTAAGGGATCTCACAGCAAATATGTTGAAGGAAACCTGCCGGGACGTCATGGTAGAACCGACCCTCCTTCCACTGGATGGCGAGATCCTCCAACACAGGACTTCAAACACATCTAACGAAGCCCGTGTGGACGTCAGTGCTCGAGGATTCTGGACGCGGGGACAGCGAGCCTTCTTCGACATCAGGATTTTTGATCCCATGGCCGTTTGTCACCGTAACCTAGCTCTCGATGCTGCACATAGGAGGAACGAGAACGACAAGAGAAGGGCATATGGGGAGAGAATTCAAAATGTCGATCAAGGCAGCTTCACTCCGCTAGTGTTCACAACCTCTGGTGGGATGGGCCCAAGCGCAAGATGTTTCTACGCCAGACTCGCGGAGCTGATCTCCGAACAGAAGCAGCAGCCCAGAAGTTATGTCACAGCCTGGATGAGATGTCGACTGTCCTTCTCTCTCCTTCGGTCGGCTTTGCTCTGCCTCAGGGGAACGAGAGCTTCTGCCCCTACTCCGTCAACTGCTGCAGATATCGACTATGAGGCTACAGTCACCGAATGCCGCATCGATCTGCGGCTCAACTAATTTAACACAGATAGGATAGTTGCTTATGTATTAGGATATTTAATATTAAGGTAAATAAATGGTGGCGAAGGTGTGGCTATTGGGGGAGGCTGTAGTAGTAGTAGTAGTAGTAGTAGTAGTAGTTGAGGTGTTATCTGAACGGAAACAGCAGCCCAGAAGCTACGTTGCAGCCTGTGTGATAATTACTGTTAAATTGTGTGTGTAATTCATGAATTTATCAACACCTGAGCTTGCTTTAGTTTTGGGTGACTATCTCCTCCCTGTGATAACAATAAAACCACCTCATCAAGTTTGCCATGAACCTAGAGAATGTTCCGACATAGTGGTGTTCATATTGATAATTAAATCTATCTATCTATCTATCTATTTATCTATCTATCTATCCATCTATCTGTCTGTCTAACTTGGTTTTATTTTTATTTTAATATTATAACAGGTCAGGACGTGGGACCGGATTAACCCTTTGAGTTCTGTTGTTTTAAATCATTGCTCTCAGAGAGTTTAAAGAGCTGATATATTAAGACACTAACCTAACCTAACTTAACCTAACCTAACCTAACCTAACCTAACCTTCACACTGACCTTTCTTCTGTCGAGCGTCAGTTTAGCTGCGTCTGTTCACTCGTATGAAAGAGGCTTTAGAGTGTGTGTGTGTGTGTGTGTGAAAGCGTCTCTGTATTTCAATGTTCAGGATGATGAACGGCTGAGAGAGAGAGAGAGAGAGAGAGAGAGAGAGAGAGAGAGAGAGAGAGAGAGAGAGAGCTCTAACAGAAAAAAACGAAAATTGTTATCGCTTCCTGAGAGATTAGCGGTAATACTCGATGTTTCTGTGCTTGGACCGCACCAGTACAGTCTAGGAACGCTTCAGTGTTGGTCGCCAATGCACTTAGTGGTTGGCAGCGTTAAGCTCTCCCCCGACCCAGTCATTTGAGGTAACAGTGAGATCATCAACATAACGCCATTAACGACAGTGGTAAGTTTGCGTTAGTTGGTTAATTAAAGCAAATAATTAAAAACTGATTACACGGATAATTAATTATTGTCCGTGGCGTCTTGGTGAACGACGAAGTAATCGGGAAGGAAGAAACTGGCTTCGGCATACAGTCAAAAATCATCAGCAGAAATGCATCAACAGTCATCTCACACTGTCGGTGGAGGAGCAGACATCAGAGGTGGACGCCGAGCAGCAGACACCAGAGATGGACGCCAGCCACCTCACTGCGGCTCCTACAGACAGACGAGGAGATCCTACCGCGTCCTTCTAGGATCTGTCATAATGTTGATGTTAAAAGCCAGAGGTGTGACAGGAATCACCACTACCATCAGTGATGTCACTACTAGCACCAGTGATGCCGACACTAGCTCCACGGATGTCACCAATAGCACCACTTATATCTCCACTAGTTCCAATGATGTCACCACTAGTTCCACTGATGCCATCACTAGCTCCAGTGATGTCATCACTAGCTCCACTGATGGCACCACTAGTTCCACTCATGTCACCACTAGTTCCATTGATGTTGTCACTAGCTCCACTGATGCCACCACTAGTTCCACTGATGCCATCACTAGCTCCACTGATGCCACCACTAGCTCCACTGATGCCATCACTAGCTACACTGATGCCACCACTAGTTCCACTGTTCCACTGATGCCACCACTAGCTCCACTGATGCCACCACTAGCTCCACTGATGCCACCACTAGCTCCACTGATGCCACCACTAGCTCCACTGATGCCACCACTAGCTCCACTGATGTCATCACTAGCTCCACTGATACCACCACTAGTTCCACTGATGCCACCACGAGTTCCACTGATGAAATTTCAAGTTCCACTAAAGCCACCACTAGCTCCACTGATGCCACCACTAGTTCCACTGATGTCACCGCTAGTTCCACTAATGCCATCACCAGTTCCACTGATGCCACCACTAGTTCCACTGATGCCATCACTAGCTCCACTGATGAAATTACTAGCTCCATTGAAGCCACCACTAGCTCCACTGATGCCACCACTAGTCCCACTAATGAAATTACTAGCTCCACAGACGCCACCACTAGCTCCACTGATGCCACCACTAGTTCCACTGATGCCACCACTAGCTCCACTGATGAAATTACTAGCTCCACTGATGCCAACAATAGTCCCACTGATGAAATTACTAGCTTCACTAATGCCACCACTAGCTCCACTGATGCCACCACTAGCTTCACTGATGCCACCACTAGTTCTACTGACGCCACCACTAGTTCCACTAATGCCATCACTAGTTCCACTGATGCCACCACTAGTTCTACTGATGCACCACTAGTTCCACTAATGCCATCACTAGTTCCACTGATGCCACCACTAGTTCTACTGATGCCACCACTAGTTCCACTAATGCCATCACTAGTTCCACTGATGCCACCACTAGATTCTACTGATGCCACCACTAGTTCCACTAATGCCATCACTAGTTCCACTGATGCCACCACTAGTTCTACTGATGCCACCACTAGTTCCACTAATGCCATCACTAGTTCCACTAATGCCACCACTAGTTCTACTGATGCCACCACTAGTTCCACTAATGCCATCACTAGTTCCACTGATGCTACCACTAGTTCCACTGATGCCAAAACTAGTTCTACTGGTGCCATCACTAGCTCCACTGATGAAATTACTAGCTCCACTTATGCCACCACTAGCTCCACTGATGCCACCACTAGCTCCACTGATGCCACCAATAGTTCCACTGATGCCATCACTAGCTCCAGTGATGTCATCACTAGCTCCACTGATGCCACCACTAGTTCCAGTGATGTTTTCACTAGCTACACTGATGCCATCACTAGTTCAACTGATGCCCACCACTCCACTGATGCCACCTGGACTATCACTAGCTCTCTAGTGCGATCACTGAAGCCCACTAATGCCACCACTAGTTCCACAGATGCCACACTAGTTCCACTGATGCCATCACTAGCTCCACTGATGCCACCACTAGCTCCACTGATACCATGACAAGCTCCACTAATGCCATCACTAGCTCCTCTGTTGCCATCACTAGCTCCACTGATGCCACCACTAGTTCTACTGATGCCACCACTAGTTCCATTGATGTTGTCACTAGCTCCACTGATGCCACCACTAGCTCCACTGATGCCACGACTAGTTCCACTAATGACTTCACTAGTTCCACTGATGCCATCACTAGTTCCACTGTTGTCATCACTAGTTCCATTGATGCCAAAACTAGTTCCACTGATGCCATCACTAGTTCCACTGTTGTCATCACTAGTTCCACAGATGCCACGACTAGTTCCACTGATGCCATCACTAGCTCCACTGATGCCACCACTAGCTCCACTGATGCCACCACTAGTTCCACTGATGCCACCACTAGTTCCATTGATGTTGTCATTAGCTCCACTGAAGCCACCACTAGCTCCACTGATGCCACGACTAGCTCCACTAATGACTTCACTAGTTCCACTGATGCCATCACTAGTTCCACTGATGTCATCACTAGTTCCACTGATGCCATCACTAGTTCCACTGATGTGATCACTAGCTCCACTGATACCACCACTATTTCCAGTGATGTTGTCACTAGCTCCACTGACGCCATCACTAGTCCCACTGAAGCCACCACTAGTTCCACTAATGCCATCACTAGCTCCACTGATGTGATCACTAGCTCCTCTGATGCCATCACTAGCTCCACTGATGCCACCACTAGTTCCACTGATGCCATCACTAGTTCAACTGATGCCACCACTAGTTCATCTGATGCCATCACTAGCTCCACTGATGCCACCACTAGTTCCACTGATGCCATCACTAGTTCAACTGATGCCACCACTAGTTCCACTGATGCCATCACTAGCTCCAGTGTTGCCATCACTAGCTCCACTGATGCTATCACTAGCTCCTCTGATGCCATCACTAGCTCCACTGATGCCAC